>NC_053445.1:16005502-16095397 GCF_007990345.1 Gossypium hirsutum | reverse complement strand
ATCGTTCCAGATGGATTGCAATTTCGACCAACTTGCAATATAAAATATATCAAAAAAAAAAAAAAAAAAAAAAAAACAATGAGAAAAGAAAAAAAAAAAAAAATATGAAAAAATGGAGGGTGCAACACGAGGACTTCCCAGAGGTCACCCATCTAGTACTCTCTCGCCCAAGCACGCTTAACTGCGAGTTCTGATGGGATCCGGTGCATTAGTGCTGGTATGATCGCACCCGTCAACTCTTGCGCAATCTATTCATATAAAGGCTGCCCTTATGCACTTGGCTCGAATTTAAATGCAATCGACCAATATCGTCCAAATATTTATTTCCAAACGCAATAACGAATGAGTTACACCACGTGGAGAAAAGCAACTAAAAAAATTATATGAAATAAAATGGGAGGGGTGCAACACGAGGACTTCCCAAGAGGTCACCCATCTAGTACTACTCTCGCCCAAGACGCTTAACTGCGAGTTCTGATGGGATCCGGTGCATTAGTGCTGGTATGATCGCACCCGTCAACTCTTGCGCAATCTATTCATATAAAGGCTGCCCCTTATTGCACTTGTGCCTCGAATTTAAATGCAAATTCGACCAATATCGTTCCAAATATTTATTTCACAAATGCAAATAACGAATGAGTTACACCACGTGGAGAAAACGCAACTAAAGAAATATTATATGAAATAAAATGGGAGGGGTGCAACACGAGGACTTCCCAGGAGGTCACTCATCCTAGTACTACTCTCGCCAAGCACGCTTAACTGCGGAGTTCTGATAGGATCCGGTGCATTAGTGCTGTAAGATCGCACGCATCAACTCTTGCGCAATCTATTCATATAAAGGCTGCCCATATCACACTTGCGCCTCGAATTTAAATCAAATTCGACCAAATATCGTTCCAAATTATTTATTTCAAAACGCAAATAACGAATGAGTTACACACGTGGAGAAAACGCAACTAAAAAAAATATATGAAATAAAATGGGAGGGTGCAACACGAGACTTCCCAGAGGTCACCATCCTAGTACTCTCGCCCAAGCACGCTTAACTGCGGAGTTCTGATGATCCGGCATTAGTGCTGGTAGATCGCACCATCAACCTCCAATCTATTCATATAAAGGCTCCCTATCCACTGCGCCTCGAATTTAATACAAATTCGACCAAATATCGTTCCAAATTATTTATTTCACAAACGCAAATAACGAATGAGTTACACCACGTGGAAAAACGCACTAAAAAAAATTATATGAATAAAATGGAGGGTGCAACACGAGGACTTCCCAGGAGGTCACCCATCCTAGTACTCCTCTGCCCAAGCACGCTTAACTGCGGAGTTCTGATGGGATTCGGTCATTAGTGCTGTATGATCGCACCCATCAACTCTTTCGCAATCTATTCATATAAAGGCTGCCTCTTATCGCACTTGCGCCTCGAATTTAATACAAATTCGACCAAATATGTTCCAAATTATTTATTCACAAAACGCAAATAACGAATGAGTTGCACCACGTGGAGAAAACGCAACTAAAAAAACATTATATGAAAACAAAATGGGAGGGGTGCAAACGAGGACTTCCCAGAAGGTCACCTATCCTAGTACTCCTCTCAGCTAAGCACGCTTAACTGCGGAGTTCTCTTGGGATCTGGTGCATTGGTGCTGCTATGATCGCACCCGTCAACTCTTGCGCAATCTAGTCATATAAAGGCTGCCTCTTATCGCACTTGCGCCTCGAATTTGAATACAATTTCGACCAAATATCGTTCCAAAATATGTATTTCACAAAACGAAAAAACGAATGAGTTACACCACGTGGAGAAAACGCAACTAAAAAAAATATTATATGAAATAAGATGGGAGGGGTGCAACACGAGGACTTCCCAGGAGGTCACCCATCCTAGTACTACTCTCGCCCAAGCACGCTTATCTGCGGAGTTCTGATGGGATTCGGTGCATTAGTGCTGGTATGATCGCACCCGTCAACTCTTGCGCAATCTATTCATATAAAGGCTGCCACTTATCGCACTTGCGCCTCGAATTTAAATGGAAATTCGACCAAATATCATTCCAAATTATTTATTTCCCAAAACGCAAATAACGAATGAGTTACACCACGTGGAGAAAACGCAACAAAAAAAACTTATATGAAATAAAATGGGAGGGGTGCAACACGAGGGCTTCCCAAGAGGTCACCCATCCTAGTACTACTCTCGCCCAAGCATGCTTAACTGCGGAGTTCTGATGGGATCCGGTGCATTAGTGCTGGTATGATCGCACCCGTCAACTCTTGCGCAATCTATTCATATAAAGGCTGCCCTTATCGCACTTGTGCCTCGAATTTAAATGCAAATTCGACCAAATATCGTTCCAAATTATTTATTTCACAAAAGCAAATAACGAATGAGTTACACCACGTGGAGAAAACGCAACTAAAAAAATATTATATGAAATAAAATGGGAGGGGTGCAACACGAGGACTTCCCAGGAGGTCACCCATCCTAGTACTACTCTCGCCCAAGCACGCTTAACTGCGGAGTTCTGATGGATCCGGTGCATTAGTGCTGGTAGATCGCACCCATCAACTCTTGCGCAATCTATTCATATAAAGGCTGCCCATATCCACTTGCGCCTCGAATTTAAATGCAAATTCGACCAAATATCGTTCCAAATATTTATTTCAAAACGCAAATAACGAATGAGTTACACCACGTGGAGAAAACGCAACTAAAAAAAATTATATGAAATAAAATGGGAGGGGTGCAACACGAGGACTTCCCAAGAGGTCACCCATCCTAGTACTACTCTCGCCCAAGCACGCTTAACTGCGGAGTTCTGATGGGATCCGGTGCATTAGTGCTGGTATGATCGCACCCGTCAACTCTTGCGCAATCTATTCATATAAAGGCTGCCCTTATCGCACTTGTGCCTCGAATTTAATGCAAATTCGACCAAATATCGTTCCAAATTATTTATTTCACAAAAGCAAATAACGAATGAGTTACACCACGTGGAGAAAACGCAACTAAAAAAATTATATGAAATAAAATGGGAGGGGTGCAACACGAGGACTTCCAGAGGTCACCATCCTAGTACTACTCTCGCCCAAGCACGCTTAACTGCGGAGTTCTGATAGGATCCGGTGCATTAGTGCTGTAAGATCGCACGCATCAACTCTTGCGCAATCTATTCATATAAAGGCTGCCCTATCACACTTGCGCCTCGAATTTAAATCAAATTCGACCAAATATCGTTCCAAATATTTATTTCAAAACGCAAATAACGAATGAGTTACACCACGTGGAGAAAACGCAACTAAAAAAACATTATATGAAATAAAATGGGAGGGGTGCAACACGAGGACTTCCCAGAGGTCACCCATCTAGTACTACTCTCGCCCAAGACGCTTAACTGCGGAGTTCTGATGGGATCCGGTGCATTAGTGCTGGTATGATCGCACCCGTCAACTCTTGCGCAATCTATTCATATAAAGGCTGCCCTTATGCACTTGCGCCTCGAATTTAAATGCAAATTCGACCAAATATCGTTCCAAATTATTTATTTCACAAAACGCAAATAACGAATGAGTTACACCACGTGGAGAAAACGCAACTAAAAAAAATTATATGAAATAAAATGGGAGGGGTGCAACACGAGGACTTCCCAGAGGTCACCATCCTAGTACTACTCTCGCCCAAGCACGCTTAACTGCGGAGTTCTGATAGGATCCGGTGCATTAGTGCTGGTAAGATCGCACGCATCAACTCTAGCACAATCTATTCATATAAAGGCTACCCCATATCACACTTGCGCCTCGAATTTAAATACAAATTCGACCAAATATCGTTCCAAATTATTTATTTCACAGAACGCAAATAACGAATGAGTTACACCACGTGGACAAAACGCAACTAAAAAAATATTATATGGAATAAAATGGGAGGGGTGCAACACGAGGACTTCCCAGGAGGTCACCCATCCTAGTACTCCTCTTGCCCAAGCACGCTTAACTGCGGAGTTCTGATGGGATTCGGTACATTAGTGCTGGTATGATCGCACCCATCAACTCTTTCGCAATCTATTCATATAAAGGCTGCCTCTTATCGCACTTGCGCCTCGAATTTTAATACAAATTCGACCAAATATAGTTCCAAATTATTTATTTCACAAAACGCAAATAACGAATGAGTTGCACCACGTGGAGAAAACGCAACTAAAAAAACATTATATGAAAACAAAATGGGAGGGGTGCAAAACGAGGACTTCCCAGAAGGTCACCTATCCTAGTACTCCTCTCAGCTAAGCACGCTTAACTGCGGAGTTCTCTTGGGATCTGGTGCATTGGTGCTGCTATGATCGCACCCGTCAACTCTTGCGCAATCTAGTCATATAAAGGCTGCCTCTTATCGCACTTGCGCCTCGAATTTGAATACAATTTCGACCAAATATCGTTCCAAATATTATTTCACAAAACGAAAAAACGAATGAGTTACACCACGTGGAGAAAACGCAACTAAAAAAAATATTATATGAAATAAGATGGGAGGGGTGCAACACGAGGACTTCCCAGGAGGTCACCCATCCTAGTACTACTCTCGCCCAAGCACGCTTAACTGCGGAGTTCTGATGGGATCCGGTGCATTAGTGCTGGTATGATCGCACCCGTCAACTCTTGCGCAATCTATTCATATAAAGGCTGCCACTTATCGCACTTGCGCCTCGAATTTAAATGCAAATTCGACCAAATATCGTTCAAATTATTTATTTCACAAAACGCAAAAACGAATGAGTTACACCACGTGGAGAAAACGCAACTAAAAAAACATTATATGAAATAAAATGGGAGGGGTGCAACACGAGGACTTCCCAGGAGGTCACCCATCCTAGTACTACTCTCGCCCAAGCAGCTTAACTGCGGAGTTCTGATGGGATCCGGTGCATTAGTGCTGGTATGATCGCACCCGTCAACTCTTGCGCAATCTATTCATATAAAGGCTGCCTCTTATCGCACTTGCGCCTCGAATTTAATACAAATTCGACCAAATATCGTTCCAAATTATTTATTTCACAAAACGCAAATAACGAATGAGTTACACCACGTGGAGAAAACGCAACTAAAAAAACATTATATGAAATAAAATGGGAGGGGTGCAACACGAGGACTTCCCAGGAGGTCACCCATCCTAGTACTACTCTCGCCCAAGCACGCTTAACTGCGAGTTCTGATGGGATCCGGTGCATTAGTGCTGCTATGATCGCACCCGTCAACTCTTGCGCAATCTATTCATATAAAGGCTGCCCTTATCACACTTGCGCCTCGAATTTAATGCAAATTCGACCAAATATCGTTCCAAATTATTTATTTCGCAAAACGCAAATAACGAATGAGTTACACCAGTGGAGAAAACGCAACTAAAAAAACATTATATGAAATAAAATGGGAGGGGTGCAACACGAGGACTTCCAGGAGGTCACCCACCTAGTACTACTCTCGCCAAGCACGCTTAACTGCGGAGTTCTGAGGGATCCGGTGCATTAGTGCTGGTATGATCGCACCCGTCAACTCTTGCGCAATCTATTCATATAAAGGCTGCCTCTTATCGCACTTGCGCCTCGAATTTAATGCAAATTCGACCAAATATCGTTCCAAATTATTTATTTACAAAACGCAAATAACGAATGAGTTACACCACGTGGAGAAAACGCAACTAAAAAACATTATATGAAATAAAATGGGAGGGGTGCACACGAGGACTTCCCAGGAGGTCACCCATCCTAGTACTACTCTCGCCCAAGCACGCTTAACTGCGGAGTTCTGATGGGATCCGGTGCATTAGTGCTGCTATGATCGACCCGTCAACTCTTGCACAATCTATTCATATAAAGGCTGCCTCTTATCCACTTGCGCCTCGAATTTGAATGCAAATTCGACCAAATATCGTTTCAAATTATTTATTTCGCAAAACCAAATAACGAATGAGTTACACCACGTGGAGAAAACCAACTAAAAAACATTATATGAAATAAAATGGAGGGGTGCAACACGAGGACTCCAGAAGGTCACCCACCTAGTACTACTCTCGCCCAAGCACGCTTAACTGCGAGTTCTGATGGGATCCGGTGCATTAGTGCTGTATGATCGACCCGTCAACTCTTGCGCAATCGATTCATATAAAGGCTGCCTCTTATCGCACTTGCGCCTCGAATTTGAATGCAAATTCGACCAAATATCGTTCAAATTATTTATTTCGCAAAACGCAAATAACGAATGAGTTACACCATGTGGAGAAAACCAACTAAAAAAAACATTATATGAAATAAAATGGGAGGGGTGCAACACGAGGACTTCCCAGGAGGTCACCCATCCTAGTACTACTCTCTCCCAAGCACGCTTAACTGCGGAGTTCTGATGGGATCCGGTGCATTAGTGCTGGAATGATGCACCCGTCAACTCTTGCGCAATCTATTCATATAAAGGCTGCCCTTATCGCACTTGCGCCTCGATTTAAATGCAAATTCGACCAAATATCGTTCAAATTATTTATTTCACAAAATGCAAATAACGAATGAGTGACACCACGTGGAGAAAACCAACTAAAAAAAATTATATGAAATAGAATGGAGGGGTGCAACACGAGGACTTCCCAGGAGGTCACCCATCCTAGTACTACTCTCGCCCAACATGCTTAACTGCGGAGTTCTTATGGGATCCGGTGCATTAGTGCTGCTATGATCGCACCCGTCAACTCTTGCGCAATCTAGTCATATAAAGGCTGCCTCTTATCGCACTTGCGCCTCGAATTTGAATACAATTTCGACCAAATATCGTTCCAAAATATTTATTTCACAAAACGAAAAAACGAATGAGTTACACCACGTGGAGAAAACGCAACTAAAAAAAATATTATATGAAATAAGATGGGAGGGGTGCAACACGAGGACTTCCAGGAGTCACCCATCCTAGTACTACTCTCGCCCAAGCACGCTTAACTGCGAGTTCTGATGGGATCCGGTGCATTAGTGCTGGTATGATCGCACCCGTCAACTCTTGCGCAATCTATTCATATAAAGGCTGCCACTTATCGCACTTGCGCCTCGATTTAAATGCAAATTCGACCAAATATCGTTCAAATTATTTATTTCACAAAACGCAAAAAACGAATGAGTTACACCACGTGGAGAAAACGCAAAAAAAAAACGTTATATGAAATAAAATGGGAGGGGTGCAACACGAGGGCTTCCCAAGAGGTCACCCATCCTAGTACTACTCTCGCCCAACATGCTTAACTGCGGAGTTCTTATGGGATCCGGTGCATTAGTGCTGGTATGATCGCACCCGTCAACTCTTGCGCAATCTATTCATATAAAGGCTGCCCTTATCGCACTTGTGCCTCGAAGTTAAATGCAAATTCGACCAAATATCGTTCCAAATTATTTATTTCACAAAATGCAAATAACGAATGAGTTACACCACGTGGAGAAAACGCAACTAAAGAAATATTATATGAAATAAAATGGGAGGGGTGCAACACGAGGACTTCCCAGGAGGTCACTCATCCTAGTACTACTCTCGCCCAAGCACGCTTAACTGCGGAGTTCTGATAGGATCCGGTGCATTAGTGCTGGTAAGATCGCACGCATCAACTCTTGCGCAATCTATTCATATAAAGGCTGCCCCATATCACACTTGCGCCTCGAATTTAAATGTAAATTCGACCAAATATCGTTCCAAATATTTATTTCGGAAAACGCAAATAACGAATGAGTTACACCACGTGGAGAAAACGCAATAAAAAAACATTATATGAAAATAAAATGGGAGGGTGCAACACGAGGACTTCCCAAGAGGTCACCCATCCTAGTACTACTCTCGCCCAAGCACGCTTAACTGCGGAGTTCTGATGGGATCCGGTGCATTAGTGCTGGTATGATCGCACCCGTCAACTCTTGCGCAATCTATTCATATAAAGGCTGCCCCTTATTGCACTTGTGCCTCGAATTTAAATGCAAATTCGACCAAATATCGTTCCAAATTATTTATTTCACAAAACGCAAATAACGAATGAGTTAACCACGTGGAGAAAACGCAACTAAAGAAATATTATATGAAATAAAATGGGAGGGGTGCAACACGAGGACTTCCCAGGAGGTCACTCATCCTAGTACTACTCTCGCCCAAGCACGCTTAATTGCGGAGTTCTGATAGGATCCGGTTTTTAGTGCTGGTAAGATCGCACGCATCAACTCTAGCACAATCTATTCATATAAAGGCTACCCCATATCACACTTGCGCTCGAATTTAAATACAAATTCGACCAAATATCGTTCCAAATTATTTATTTCACAAACGAAATAACGAATGAGTTCACCACGTGGACAAAACGCAACTAAAAAAATATTATATGAATAAAATGGGAGGGGTGCAACACGAGGACTTCCCAGGAGGTCACCCATCCTAGTCTCCTCTGCCCAGCCCTAAGCAACTGCTTACATATGCGGAGATTCTCGTAATAGGGGAATCCTGGTGCCAACTTAGGTGCTGGCTATGATCGCACCCGTCAACTCTTGCGCAATCTATCATATAAAGGCTGCCTCTTATCGCACTTGCGCCTCGAATTTGAATCAATTTCGACCAAATATCGTTCCAAAATATTTATTTCACAAAACGAAAAAAACGAATGAGTTACACCACGTGGAGAAAACGCAACTAAAAAATATATTATATGAAATAAGATGGGAGGGGTGCAACACGAGGACTTCCCAGGAGGTCACCCATCCTAGTACTACTCTCGCCCAAGCACGCTTAACTGCAGAGTTCTGATGGGATCCGGTGCATTAGTGCTGGTATGATCGCACCCGTCAACTCTTGCGCAATCTATTCATATAAAAGCTGCCACTTATCGCACTTGCGCCTCGGATTTAAATGCAAATTCAACCAAATATCGTTTCAAATTATTTATTTCACAAAACGCAAATAACGAATGAGTTACACCACGTGGAGAAAACACAACTAAAAAAACATTATATGAAATAAAATGGGAGGGGTGCAACACGAGGACTTCCCAGGAGGTCACCCATCCTAGTACTACTCTCGTCCAAACATGCTTAACTGCGGAGTTCTTATGGGATCCGGTGCATTAGTGCTGGTATGATCGCACTCGTCAACTCTTGCGCAATCTATTCATATAAAGGCCGCCTCTTATCGCACTTGCGCCTCAAATTTTAATACAAATTCGACCAAATATCGTTCCAAATTATTTATTTCACAAAACGCAAATAACGAATGAGTTACACCACGTGGAGAAAACGCAACTAAAAAAAACATTACATGAAAACAAAATGGGAGGGGTGCAAGACGAGGACTTCCCAGAAGGTCACCCATCCTAGTACTCCTCTCGCCCTAGCACGCTTAACTGCGGAGTTCTCTTGGGATCTGGTGCATTGGTGCTGCTATGATCGCACCCGTCAACTCTTGCGCAATCTATTCATATAAAGGCTACCTCTTATCGCACTTGCTCCTCGAATTTGAATACAATTTCGACCAAATATCGTTCCAAAATATTTATTTCACAAAACGCAAAAAACGAATGAGTTACACCACGTGGAGAAAACGCAACTAAAAAAATATTATATGAAATAAGATGGGAGGGGTGCAACACGAGGACTTCCAGGAGGTCACCCATCCTAGTACTACTCTCGCCCAAACACGCTTATCTGCGGAGTTCTGATGGGATCCGGTGCATTAGTGCTGGTATGATCGCACCTGTCAACTCTTGCGGAATCTATTCATATAAAGGCTGCCACTTATCGCACTTGCGCCTCGAATTTAAATGCAATTCGACCAAATATCATTCCAAATTATTTATTTCCCAAAACGCAAATAACGAATGAGTTACACCACGTGGAGAAAACGCAACAAAAAAAACGTTATATGAAATAAAATGGGAGGGGTGCAACACGAGGGCTTCCCAAGAGGTCACCCATCCTAGTACTACTCTCGCCCAAGAACGCTTAACTGCGGAGTTCTAAGGGATCCGGTGCATTAGTGCTGGTACGATCGCACCCGTCACCTCTTGCGCAATCTATTCATATAAAGGCTACCCCTTATCAGACTTGCGCCTCGAATTTAAATGCAAATTCGACCAAATATCGTTCCAAATTATTTATTTCCCAAAACGCAAATAACGAATGAGTTACACCACGTGGAGAAAATACAACTAAAAAAAACATTATATGAAATAAAATGGGAGGGGTGCAACACGAGGACTTCTCAGGAGGTCAGCCATCCTAGTACTACTCTCGCCCAAGCACGCTCAACTGCGGAGTTCTGATGGGATCCGGTGTATTAGTCCTAGTATGATCGCACCCGTCAACTCTTGCGCAATCTATTCATATAAAGGCTACCCCTTATCAGACTTGAGCCTCGAATTTAAATGCAAATTCGACCAAATATCATTCCAAATTATTTATTTCCCAAAACGCAAATAACGAATGAGTTACACCACGTGGAGAAAACGCAACAAAAAAAACGTTATATGAAATAAAATGGGAGGGGTGCAACACGAGGGCTTCCCAAGAGGTCACCCATCCTAGTACTACTCTCGCCCAAGCACGCTTAACTGCGGAGTTCTGATGGGATCCGGTGCATTAGTGCTGGTATGATCGCACCAGTCAACTCTTGCGCAATCTATTCATATAAAGGCTGCCCCTTATCGCTCTTGCGCCTCAAATTTAAATGCAAATTCGACCAAATATCGTTCCAAATTATTTATTTCACAAAACGCAAATAACGAATGAGTTACACCACTTGGAGAAAACGCAACTAAAAAACACATTATATGAAATAAAATGGGAGGGGTGCAACAGGAGGACTTCCCAAGAGGTCACCCATCCTAGTACTACTCTCGCCCAAGCAAGCTTAACTGCGGAGTTCTGATGGTCCGGTGCATTAGTGCTGGTATGATCGCACCCGTCAACTCTTGCGTAATCTATTCATATAAAGGCTGCCTCTTATCGCACTTGCGCCGCGAATTTAAATGCAAATTCGACCAAATATCGTTCCAAATTATTTATTTCACAAAACACCAATAATGAATGAGTTATACCACGTGGAGAAAACGCAACTACAAAAAACATTATATGAAATAAAATGGGAGGGGTGCAACACGAGGACTTCCCAGGAGGTCACCCATCCTAGTACTACCCCCCCAAGCACGCTTAACTGCGGAGATCTAATGGGATCCGGTGCATTAGTGCTGGTATGATCACACTCGTCAACTCTTGCGCAATCTATTCATATAAAGGCTGCCTCTTATCGCACTTGCGCCTTGAATTTTAATACAAATTCGACCAAATATCGTTCCAAATTATTTATTTCACAAAATGGAAATAACGAATGCGGTACACGACGTGGAGAAAACGCAACAAAAAACATTTTATGAAATAAAATGGGAGGGGAGCAACAGGAGGACTTCCCAGGAGGTCACCCATCCTAGTACTACCCTCGCCTAAGCATGCTTAACTGCGGATTTCTGATGCGATCCGGTGCATTAGTGTTTGTATGATCGCACCCGTCAACTCTTTCGCAATCTATTCATATAAAGGCTGCCCATTATCGCACTTGCGCCTCGAATTTGAACACAAATTCGGCCAAATATTGTTCCAAAATATTTATTTCACAAAACGCAAATAACGAATGAGATACACCAGGTGGAGAAAACGCAACTAAAAAAAAACATTATATGAAATAAAATGGGTGGGGTGCAACACGAGGACTTCCCGGGAGGTCACCCATCCTAGTACTACTCTCGCCCAAGCACGCTTAACTGCGGAGTTCTGATGGGATCCGGTGCATTAGTGCTGGTATGATCGCACCCATCAACTCTTGCGCAATCTATTCATATAAAGGCTGCCTCTTATTGCACTTGCGCCTCGAATTTTAATACAAATTCGACCAAATATCGTTCCAAATTATTTATTTCACAAAACGCAAATAACGAATGAGTTACACCACGTGGAGAAAACGCAACTAAAAAAAACATTATATGAAAACAAAATGGGAAGGGTGCAAGACGAGGACTTCCCAGAAGGTCACCCATCCTAGTACTACTCTCGCCTAAGCACGCTTAACTGCGGAGTTCTCCTGGGATCTGGTGCATTGGTGCTGGTATGATCGCACTCGTCAACTGTTGTGCAATCTATACATATAAAGGATTGCTCTTCCCGCACTTGTGCCTCGAATTTGAATACAAATTCGACCAAATATTGTTCCAAATTATTTATTTCAATAATACACAAATAACGAATGCGTTACACCACGTGGAGAATACGCAACTAAAAAAAGCATTATACGAAATAAAATGGGAGGGATGCAACACGAGGACTTCCCAGGAGGTCACCCAACTTAGTACTAGTCTCGCCCAAGCAGGCTTGACTGCGGAGTTCTGAATGGATCCGGTGCATTAGTGCTGGTATGATCGCACCCGTCAACTCTTGCGCAATCTATTCATATAAAGGCTGCCCCTTATCGCACATGCGCCTCGAATTTGAATACAAATCCGACCAAATAACGTTCCAAATTATTTATTTCCCAAAACGCAAATAACGAATGAGTTACACCACATGGAGAAAACGCAACTAAAAAAAACAATATACGAAATAAAATGGGAGGGGTGCAACACGAGGACTTCCCAGGAGGTCACCCATCCTAGTACTACTCTCATCCAAGCACGCTTGACTGCGGAGTTCTGATGGGATCCGGTGCATTAGTGCTGGTATGATCGCACCCGTCAACTCTTGCGCAATCTATTCATATAAAGGCTGCCCCTTATCGCACATGCGCCTCGAATTTGAATACAAATCCGACCAAATATCGTTCCAAATTATTTATTTCACAGAACGCAAATAACGAATGAGTTACACCACGTGGAGAAAACAGAACTAAAAAAAACATTATATGAAATAAAATGGGAGGTGTGCAACACGAGAACCTCCCAGGAGGTCACCTATGCTAGTACTACTCTGGCCCAAGCACGCTTAACTGTGGAGTTCTGATGGGATCCGGTGCATTAGTGCTGGTATGATCGTACCCGTCAACTCTTGCGCAATCTATTGATATAACTGCTGCCTCTTATCGCACTTGCACCTCGAATTTGAATGCAAATTCGACCAAATATCATTTCAAATTATTTATTTTGCAAAACGCAAATAACGAATGAGTTACACCATGTGGAGAAAACACAACTAAAAAAACATTATATGAAATAAAATGGGAGGGGTGCAACACGAGGACTTCCCAGGAGGTCACCCAACCTAGTACTACTCTCGCCCAAGCACGCTTAACTGCAAAGTTCTGATGGGTTCCGGTGCATTAGTGCTGCTATGATCGTACCCGTCAACTCTTGCGCAATCTATACATATAAAGGCTGTCTCTTATCGTACTTGCGCCTCGAATTTGAATGCAAATTCGACCAAATATCGTTTCAAATTATTTATTTCTCAAAACGCAAGTAACGAATGAGTTACACCACGTGGAGAAAATACAACTAAAAAAAATTATATGAAATAAAATGGGAGAGGTGCAACACGAGGACTTCCTAGGAGGTCAACCGAACCTAGTACTACTCTCGCCCAAGCACGCTTAACTGCGGAGTTCTGATGGGATCCGGTGCATTAGTGCTGGTATGATCGCACCCGTCAACTCTTGCGAAATCTAGTCATATAAAGGCTGGCTCTTATCGCACTTGCGCCTAGAATTTGGATTCAAATTCGACCAAATATCGTTTCGAATTATTAATTTCGTAAAACGTAAATAACGAATGAGTTACACCATGTGGAAAAAACTCAACTAAAAAAACATTATATTAGATAAAATGGGAGTGGTGCAACACGAGGACTTCCCAGGAGGTCACGCATCCTAGTACTACTCTCGCATAAGCACGCTTAACTGCGGAGTTCTCCTGGGATCTGGTGCAATGGTGCTGGTATGATCGCACCCGTCAACTCTTCTGCAATCTATTCATATAAATGATTGCTCTTCTCGCACTTGCGCCTCGATTTTGAATACAAATTCGACCAAATATCGTTCAAAATTATTTATTTCACAAAACACAAATAACGAATGCGTTACACCACGTGGAGAAAACACAATTAAAAAAAACATTATATGAAATAAAATGGGAGGGGTGCAACACGAGGACTTCCCAGGAGGTCACCCATCCTAGTACTACTCTCGCCTAGGCAGGCTTAGCTGCGGAGTTCTCCTGGGATCTGGTGCATTGATGCTGATATGATCGCACCCGTCAACTCTTGTGCAATCTATTCATATAAAGGCTGCCTCTTATCCCACTTGCGCTACAATTTGGATGCAAATTTGACCAAATATCGTTTCAAATTATTTATTTCGCAAAACGTAAATAACGAATGAGTTACACCACTTGGAGAAAATGCAACTAAAAAAACATTATATTAAATAAAATGGGAGGGATGCGACATGAGGACTTCCCAGGAGGTCACCCAACCTAGTACTACTCTCGCCCAAGCACGCTTAACTGAGGAGTTCTGATGAGATCCGGTGCATTAGTGCTGCTATGATCGCACCCGTCAACTCTTGCACAATCTATTCATATAAAGGCTGGCTCTTATCGCACTTGCGTCTAGAATTTGGATGCAAATTCAAAAAAATATCGTTTCAAATTATTTATTTCACAAAACGTAAATAACGAATGAGTTACACCACGTGGAGAAAACGCAACTAAAAAAACATTATATTAAATAAAATGGGAGGGGTGCGACACGAGGACTTCCCAGGAGGCCACCCAACCTAGTACTACTCTCGCCCAAGCACGCTTAACTGCGAAGTTCTGATGGGATCCGGTGCATTAGTGCTGCTATGATCGCACCCGTCAACTCTTGCGCAATCTATTCATATAAAGGCTGACTCTTATCACACTTGCGCCTCGAATTTGAATGCAAATTCGACCAAATATCGTTTCAAATTATTTATTTCGCAAAACGCAAATAACGAATGAGTTACACCATGTGGAGAAAACACAACTAAAAAAAACATTATATGAAATAAAATGGGAGGGGTGCAACACGAGGACTTCCTAGGAGGTCACCCAACCTAGTACTCTCTCGCCTAAGCACGCTTAACTGCGGAGTTCTGAGGGGATCCGGTGCATTAGTGCTGCTATGATCGCACCCGTCAACTCTTGTGCAATCTATTCGTAGAAAGGCTGCCTCTTATCGCACTTGCGCCTCAAATTTGATTGCAAATTCGACCAAATATCGTTTCAAATTATTTATTTAGCAAAACGCAAATAACGAATGAGTTACACCACGTGGAGAAAACACAACTAAAAAAGCATTATATGAAATAAAATGTGAGGGGTGCGACACGAGGACTTCCCAGGAGGCCACCCAACCTAGTACTACTCTCGCCCAAGCACGC
This sequence comes from Gossypium hirsutum, assembly GCF_007990345.1. Taxonomy (NCBI): domain Eukaryota; kingdom Viridiplantae; phylum Streptophyta; class Magnoliopsida; order Malvales; family Malvaceae; genus Gossypium; species Gossypium hirsutum. Next base: position 16,079,950 of record NC_053445.1, on the reverse strand, counting down.
TTAACTGCGGAGTTCTGAGGGATCCGGTGCATTAGTGCTGCTATGATCGCACCCATCAACTCTTGTGCAATCTATTCGTAGAAAGGCTGCCTCTTATCGCACTTGCGCTTCAAATTTGATTGCAAATTCGACCAAATATCGTTTCAAATTATTTGTTTAGCAAAACGCAAATAACGAATGAGTTACACCACGTGGAGAAAACACAACTAAAATAAACATTATATGAAATAAAATAGGAGGGGTGCAACACGAGGACTTCCTAGGAGGTCACCCATCCCAGTACTACTCTCGCCCAAGCACGCTTAGCTGCGGAGTTCAAATGGGATCCGGGGCATTAGTGCTGGTATTATCGCACCCGTCAACACTTGGCAATGTATACATATAAAGGCTGCCTCTTATCGCACTTGTACCTCGAATTTGAATGCAAATTCGACCAAATATCGTTTCAATTTATTTATTTCGTAAAACGCAAATAACGAATGAGTTACACCACGTAGAGAAAACGCAACTAAAAAAATATTATATGAAATAAAATGGGAGGGGTGCAACACGAGGACTTCCCAGGAGGTCAATCGAACCTAGTACTACTCTCGCCAAAGCACTCTTAACTGCGGAGTTCTGATGGGATCCGGTGCATTAGTGCTGGTATGATCGTACCCGTCAATTCTTGCGAAATCTAGTCATATAAAGGCTGGCTTTTATCGCACTTGCGCCTAGAATTTAGATGCAAATTCGACCAAATATCGTTTCAAATTATTAATTTCGAAAAATGTAAATAACGAATGAGTTACACCACGTGGAGAAAACGCAACTAAAAAAACATTATATTAAATAAAATGGGAGGGGTGCGACACGAGAACTTCCCAGGAGGTCACCCAACCTAGTACTACTCTCGCCCAAGCACGTTTAACTGCGAATTTCTGATGGGATCCGGTGCATTAGTGCTGCTATGATCGTACCCGTCAACTCTTGCGCAATCTATTCATATAAATGCTGCCTCTTATCGCACTTGCGCCTCGAATTTGAATGCAAATTCGACCAAATATCGTTTCAAATTATTTATTTTGCAAAACGCAAATAACGAATGAGTTACACCATGTGGAGAAAACACAACTAAAAAACATTATATGAAATAAAATGGGAGGGGTGCAACACGAGGACTTCCCAGGAGGTCACCCAACCTAGTACTGCTCTCGCCCAAGCACGCTTAACTGCGGAGTTCTGAGGGGATCCGGTGCATTAGTGCTGCTATGATCGTACCCGTCAACTCTTGCACAATCTATTCATATAAAGGCTGCCTCTTATCGCACTTGCGCCTCGAATTTGAATGCAAATTCGAACAAATATCGTTTCAAATTATTTATTTCACAAAAGTCAAATAACGAATGAGTTACACCATGTGGAGAAAACACAAATAAAAAGCATTATATGAAATGAAATAGGAGGGGTGCAACATGAGGACTTCCTAGGAGGTCACCCATCCCAGTACTACTCTCGCCCAAGCACGCTTAGCTGCGGAGTTCAAATGGGATCCGGGGCATTAGTGCTGGTATTATCGCACCCGTCAACACTTGGCAATCTATACATATAAAGGCTGCCTCTTATCGCACTTGCGCCTCGAATTTGAATGCAAATTCGACCAAATATCGTTTGAAATTATTTATTTCGCAAAACTCAAATAACGAATGAGTTACACCACGTGGAGAAAACACAACTAAAAAAGCATTATATGAAATAAAATGTGAGGGGTGCAACACCAGGACATCCCAGGAGGTCACCCAACCTAGTACTACTCTCGCCCAAGCACGTTTAACTGCGAAGTTCTGATGGGATCCGGTGCATTAGTGCTGCTATGATCGTACCCGTCAACTCTTGCGCAATCTATTCATATAAAGGCTGCCTCTTATCGCACTTGCGCCTCGAATTTGAATGCAAATTTGACCAAATATCGTTTCAAATTATTTATTTCGCAAAACGCAAATAACGAATGAGTTACCCCACGTGGAGAAAACGCAACTAAAAAAACATTATATTAAATAAAATGGGAGGGGTGCGACACGAGGACTTCCTAGGGGGTCACCCAAACTAGTACTACTCTCGCCCAAGCACGCTTAACTGCAAAGTTCTGATGGGATCCGGTGCATTAGTGCTGCTATGATTGTACCCGTCAACTCTTGCGCAATCTATTCATATAAAGGCTGCCTCTTATCGCACTTGCGCCTCGAATTTAATGCAAATTCGACCAAATATCATTTCAAATTATTTATTTCGCAAAAGTCAAATAACGAATGAGTTACACCACGTGGAGAAAACACAACTAAAAAAGCATTATATGAAATAAAATGTGAGGGGTGCAACACCAGGACATCCCAGAAGGTCACCCAACCTAGTACTACTCTCGCCCAAGCACGCTTAACTGCGAAGTTCTGATGGGATCCGGTGCATTAGTGCTGCTATGTTCGTACCCGTCAACTCTTGCGCAATCTATTCATATAAAGGCTACCTCTTATCGCACTTGCGCCTCGAATTTGAATGCATATTTGACCAAATATCGTTTCAAATTATTTATTTCGCAAAACGCAAATAACGAATGAGTTACACCACGTGGAGAAAACGCAACTAAAAAAACATTATATTAAATAAAATGGGAGGGGAGCGACACGAGGACTTCCCAGGAGGCCACCCAACCTAGTACTACTCTCGCCCAAGCACGGTTAACTGCGAAGTTCTGATGGGATCCGGTGCATTAGTGCTGCTATGATCGCACCCGTCAACTCTTTCGCAATCTATTCATATAAAGGCTGACTCTTATCACACTTGCGCCTCGAATTTGAATGCAAATTCGACCAAATATCGTTTCAAATTATTTATTTCGCAAAACGCAAATAACGAATGAGTTACACCATGTGGAGAAAACACAACTAAAAAAAACATTATATGAAATAAAATGGGAGGGGTGCAACACGAGGACTTCCTAGGAGGTCACCCAACCTAGTACTACTCTCGCCTAAGCACGCTTAACTGCTGAGTTCTGAGGGGATCCGGTGCATTAGTGCTGCTATGATCGCACCCGTCAACTCTTGTGCAATCTATTCGTAGAAAGGCTGCCTCTTATCGCACTTGCGCTTCAAATTTGATTGCAAATTCGACCAAATATCGTTTCAAATTATTTATTTAGCAAAACGCAAATAACGAATGAGTTACACCACGTGGAGAAAACACAACTAAAATCAACATTATATGAAATAAAATAGGAGGGGTGCAACACGAGGACTTCCTAGGAGGTCACCCATCCCAGTACTACTCTCGCCCAAGCACGCTTAGCTGCGGAGTTCAAATGGGATCCGGGGCATTAGTGCTGGTATTATCGCACCCGTCAACACTTGGCAATCTATACATATAAAGGCTGCCTCTTATCGCACTTGCACCTCGAATTTGAATGCAAATTCGACCAAATATCGTTTCAATTTATTTATTTCGTAAAACGCAAATAACGAATGAGTTACACCACGTAGAGAAAACGCAACTAAAAAAACATTATATGAAATAAAATGGGAGGGGTGCAACACGAGGACTTCCCAGGAGGTCACCCAACCTAGTACTGCTCTCGCCCAAGCACGCTTAACTGCGAACTTCTGAGGGGATTCGGTGCATTAGTGCTGCTATGATCGTACCCGTCAACTCTTGCGCAATCTATTCATATAAAGGCTGCCTCTTATCGCACTTGCGCCTCGAATTGGAATGCAAATTCGACCAAATATCGTTTCAAATTATTTATTTCGTAAAACACAAATAACGAATGAGTTACACCACGTGGAGAAAACACAACTAAAAAAGCATTATATGAAATAAAATGTGAGGGGTGCAACACCAGGACATCCAGAAGGTCACCCAACCTAGTACTACTCTCGCCCAAGCACGCTTAACTGCGAAGTTCTGATGGGATCCGGTGCATTAGTGCTGCTATGATCGTACCCGTCAACTCTTGCGCAATCTATTCATCTAAAGGCTGCCTCTTACCGCACCTGCGCGTCGAATTTGAATGCAAATTCGACCAAATATCGTTTCAAATTATTTATTTTGTAAAACGCAAATAACGAATGAGTTACACCATGTGGAGAAAACGCAACTAAAAAAACATTATATGAAATAAAATGGGAGGGGTGCGACACGATGACTTCCCAGGAGGTCACCCAACCTAGTACTACTCTCGCCCAAGCACGCTTAACTACAAAGTTCTGATGGGATCCGGTGCATTAGTGCTGCTATGATCGTACCCGTCAACTCTTGTGCAATCTATTCATATAAAGGCTGCCTCTTATCGCACTTGCGCCTCGAATTTGAATGCAAATTCGACCAAATATCGTTTCAAATTATTTATTTCGCAAAACGCAAATAACGAATGAGTTACACCACGTGGAGAGAACGCAACTAAGAAAACATTATATGAAATAAAATGGGAGGGGTGCAACACGAGGACTTCCCAGGAGGTCAACCGAACCTAGTACTACTCTCGCCCAAGCACTCTTAACTGCGGAGTTCTGATGGGATCCGGTGCATTAGTGCTGGTATGATCGCACCCGTCAACTCTTGCAAAATCTAGTCATATAAAGGCTGGCTCTTATCGCACTTGCGCCTAGAATATAGATGCAAATTCGACCAAATATCGTTTCAAATTATTAATTTCGCAAAATGTAAATAACGAATGAGTTACACCATGTGGAGAAAACGCAACTAAAAAAACATTATATTAAATAAAATGGGAGGGGTGCGACACGAGAACTTCCCAGGAGGTCACCGAACCTAGTACTACTCTCGCCCAAGCACGCTTAACTGCGAAGTTCTGATGGGATCCGGTGCATTAGTGCTGCTATGATCGTACCCGTCAACTCTTGCGCAATCTATTCATATAAATGCTGCCTCTTATCGCACTTGCGCCTCGAATTTGAATGCAAATTCGACCAAATATCGTTTCAAATTATTTATTTTGCAAAACGCAAATAACGAATGAGTTACACCATGTACAGAAAACACAACTAAAAAAGCATTATATGAAATAAAATGGGAGGCGTGCAACACGAGGACTTCCCAAGAGGTCACCCAACCTAGTACTGCTCTCGCCCAAGCACGCTTAACTGCGGAGTTCTGAAGGGATCCGGTGCATTAGTGCTGCTATGATCGTACCCGTCAACTCTTGCGCAATCTATTCATATAAAGGCTGCCTCTTATCGCACTTGCGCCTCGAATTTGAATGCAAATTCGACCAAATATCGTTTCAAATTATTTATTTCGCAAAACTCAAATAACGTATGAGTTACACCACGTGGAGAAAACACAACTAAAAAAGCATTATATGAAATAAAATGTGAGGGGTGCAACACCAGGACATCCCAGAAGATCACCCAACCTAGTACTACTCTCGCCCAAGCACGCTTAACTGCGAAGTTCTGATGGGATCCGGTGCATTAGTGCTGCTATGATCGTACCCGTGAACTCTTGCGCAATCTATTCATATAAAGGCTGCCTCTTATCGCACTTGCGCCTCGAATTTGAATGCCAATTCGACCAAATATCGTTTCAAATTATTTATTTCGCAAAACGCAAATAACGAATGAGTTACCCCACGTGGAGAAAACGCAACTAAAAAAACATTATATTAAATAAAATGGGAGGGGTGCGACACGAGGACTTCCTAGGAGGCCACCCAACCTAGTACTACTCTCGCCCAAGCACGCTTAACTGCGAAGTTCTGATGGGAGCCGGTGCATTAGTGCTGCTATGATCGCACCCGTCAACTCTTGCGCAATCTATTCATATAAAGGCTGCCTCTTATCGCACTTGCGCCTCGAATTTGAATGCAAATTTGACCAAATATCGTTTCAAATTATTTATTTTGCAAAACGCAAATAACGAATGAGTTACACCATGTGGAGAAAACACAACTAAAAAAACATTATATGAAATAAAATGGGAGGGGTGCAACACGAGGACTTCCCAGGAGGTCACCCAACCTAGTACTGCTCTCGCCCAAGCACGCTTAACTGCGAAGTTCTGAGGGGATCCGGTGCATTAGTGCTGCTATGATCGTACCCGTCAACTCTTGCGCAATCTATTCATATAAAGGCTGCCTCTTATCGCACTTGCGCCTCGAATTGGAATGCAAATTCGACCAAATATCGTTTCAAATTATTTATTTCGCAAAACACAAATAACGAATGAGTTACACCACGTGGAGAAAACACAACTAAAAAAGCTTTATATGAAATAAAATGTGAGGGGTGCAACACCAGGACTTCCCAGAAGGTCACCCAACCTAGTACTACTCTCGCCCAAGCACGCTTAACTGTGAAGTTCTGATGGGATCCAGTGCATTAGTGCTGCTATGATCGTACCCGTAAACTCTTGCGCAATCTATTAATATAAAGGCTGCCTCTTATTGCACTTGCGCCTCGAATTTGAATGCAAATTCGACCAAGTATCGTTTCATATTATTTATTTTGCAAAACGCAAATAACGAATGAGTTACACCATGTGGAGAAAACACAACTAAAAAAACATTATATGAAATAAAATGGGAGGGGTGCAACACGAGGACTTCCCAAGAGGTCACCCAACCTAGTACTGCTCTCGCCCAAGCACGCTTAACTGCGGAGTTCTGAGGGGATCCGGTGCATTAGTGTTGCTATGATCGTACCCGTCAACTCTTGCGCAATCTATTCATATAAAGGCTGCCTCTTATCGCACTTGCGCCTCGAATTTGAATGCAAATTCGACCAAATATCGTTTCAAATTATTTATTTCGCAAAACGAAAATAACGAATGAGTTACACCACGTGGAGAAAACGCAACTAAAAAAACATTATATTAAATAAAATGGGAGGGGTGCGACGCGAGGACTTCCCAGGAGGTCACCCAACCTAGTACTACTCTCGCCCAAGTACGCTTAACTGCGGAGTTCTGAGTGGATCCGGTGCATTAGTGCTGCTATGATCGTACCCGTCAACTCTTGCGCAATCTATTCATATAAAGGCTGCCTCTTATTGCACTTGCGCCTCGAATTTGAATGCAAATTCGACCAAATATCGTTTCAAATTATTTATTTCGCAAAACGCAAATAACGAATGAGTTACACCACGTGGAGAAAACACAACTAAAAAAACATTATATGAAATAAAATGTGAGGGGTGCAACACCAGGACTTCCCAGAAGGTCACCCAACCTAGTACTGCTCTCGCCCAAGCACGCTTAACTGTGAAGTTCTGATGGGATCCGGTGCATTAGTGCTGCTATGATCGTACCCGTAAACTCTTGCGCAATCTATTCATATAAAGGCTGCCTCTTATCGCACTTGCGCCTCGAATTTGAATGCAAATTCGACCAAATATCGTTTCAAATTGTTTCTTTCGCAAAACGAAAATAACGAATGAGTTACACCACGTGGAGAAAACGCAACTAAAAAAACATTATATTAAATAAAATGGGAGGGGTGCGACAAGAGGACTTCCCAGGAGGTCACCTAACCTAGTACTACTCTCGCCCAAGCACGCTTAACTGCGAAGTTCTGATGGGATCCGGTGCATTAGTGCTGCTATGATCGTACCCGTCAACTCTTGCGCAATCTATTCATATAAAGGCTGCCTCTTATTGCACTTGCGCCTCGAATTTGAATGCAAATTCGACCAAATATCGTTTCAAGTTATTTATTTCGCAAAACGAAAATAACGAAAGAGTTACGCCACGTGGAGAAAACGCAACTAAAAAAACATTATATGAAATAAAATGGGAGGGGTTCAACACGAGGACTTCCCAAGAGGTCACCCAACTTAGTACTACTCTCGCCCAAGCAAGCTTAACTGCGGAGTTCTGATGGGATCCAGTGCATTAGTGCTGGTATGATCGCACCCGTCAACTCTTGCGAAATCTAGTCATATAAAGACTAGCTCTTATCGCACTTGCGCCTCGAATTTGAATGCAAATTCGACCAAATATTGTTTCAAATTATTTATTTCGCAAAACGCAAATAACGAATGAGTTACACCACGTGGAGAAAACACAACTAAAAAACATCCTATGAAATAAAATGGGACGGGTGCAACACGAGAACTTCCTAGGAGGTCACCCAACCTAGTACTACTCTCGCCCAAGCACGCTTAACTGCGGAGTTCTGATGGGATCCGGTGCATTAGTGCTGGTATGATTGCACCCGTCAACTCTTGTGCAATCTTTTCATATAAAGGCTACCTCTTATCGCACTTGCGCCTCGAATTCGAATACAAATTCGAGCAAATATCGTTTCAAATTATTTATTTCGTAAAACGCAAATAACGAATGAGTTACACTACGTGGAGAAAACACAACTAAAAAAATATTCTATGAAATAAAATCTGAGGGGTGCAACACCAGGACTTCCCAGAAGGTCACCCAACCTAGTACTAGTCTCACCCAAGCACGCTTAACTTCAGAGTACTACTCTCACCCAAGCACGCTTAACTACGGAGTTCTGATAGGATCCGGTGCATTAGTGCTGGTAAGATCGCACGCATCAACTCTTGCGCAATCTATTCATATAAAGGCTGCCCCATATCACACTTACGCCTCGAATTTAAATGCAAATTCGACCAAATATCGTTCCAAAATATTTATTTCGGAAAACGCAAATAACGAATGAGTTACACCACGTGGAGAAAACGCAACTAAAAAAAACATTATATGAAAATAAAATGGGAGGGGTGCAGCACGAGGACTTCCCAAGAGGTCACCCATCGTAGTACTACTCTCGCCCAAGGACGCTTAACTGCGGAGTTCTGATGGGATCCGGTGCATTAGTGCTGGTATGATTGCACCCGTCAACTCTTGCACAATCTTTTCATATAAATGCTGCCTCTTATCGCACTTGCGCCTCGAATTTGAATACAAATTCGACCAAATATCGTTTCAAATTATTTATTTCGTAAAACGCAAATAACGAATGAGTTACACCACGTGGAGAAAACACAACTAAAAAAACATTCTATGAAATATAATGGGAGGGGTGCAACCCCAGGACTTCCTACGAGGTCACCCAACCTAGTACTACTCTCGCCCAAGCACGCTTCACTGCGGAGTTCTGATGGGATCCGGTGTATTAGTGCTGGTATGATCGCACCCGTCAATTCTTGCGAAATCTAGTCATATAAAGGCTGACGCTTATCGCACTTGTTCCGAGAATTTGAATGCAAATTCGACCAAATATCGTTTCAAATTATTTATTTCGCAAAACGAAAATAACGAAAGAGTTACGCCACGTGGAGAAAACGCAACTAAAAAAACATTATATGAAATAAATGGGAGGGTTCAACACGAGGACTTCCAAGAGGTCAGGTCACCCAACTTAGTACTACTCTCGCCCAAGCACGCTTAACTGCGGAGTTCTGACGGGATCCAGTGCATTAGTGCTGGTATGATCGCACCCGTCAACACTTGCGAAATCTAGTCATATAAAGACTAGCTCTTATCGCACTTGCGCCTCGAATTTGAATGCAAATTAGACCAAATATTGTTTCAAATTATTTATTTCGCAAAACGCAAATAACGAATGAGTTACACCACGTGGAGAAAACGCAACTAAAAAAACATTCTATGAAATAAAATGGGAGGGGTGCAACACGAGGACTTCCTAGGAGGCCACCCAACCTAGTACTACTCTTGCCCAAGCGCGCTTAACTGCGGAGTTCTGATGGGATCTGGTGCATTAGTGCTGGTATGATTGCACCCGTCAACTCTTGTGCAATCTTTTCCTATAAAGGCTGCCTCTTATCGCACTTGCGCCTCAAATTTGAATACAAATTCGACCAAATATCGTTTCAAATTTATTATTTCGCAAAACGCAAATAACGAATGAGTTACACCACGTGGAGAAAACACAACTAAAAAAACATTCTATGAAATAAAATGTGAGGGGTGCAACACCAGGACTTCCTAGAAGGTCACCCAACCTAGTACTACTCTCACCCAAGCACGCTTAACTGCGGATCTCTGATGGGATCCGGTGCATTAGTGCTGGTATGATTGCATCCGTCAACTCTTGCACAATCTTTTCATATAAATGCTTCCTCTTATCGCACTTGCGCCTCGAATTTGAATACAAATTCGACCAAATATCGTTTCAAATTATTTATTTCGTAAAACGTAAATAACGAATGAGTTACACCACGTGGAGAAAACACAACTAAAAAAACATTCCATGAAATATAATGGGAGGGGTGCAACACCAGGACTTCCCAGGAGGTCACCCAATCTAGTACTACTCTCGCCCAAGCACCCTTAACTGCAGAGTTCTGATGGGATCCGGTGTATTAGTGCTGGTATGATCGCACCCGTCAACTCTTGCGAAATCTAGTCATATAAAGGCTGACGCTTATCGCACTTGTGCCTAGAATTTGAATGTAAATTCGACCAAATATCGTTTCAAATTATTTATTTTGCAAAACGAAAATAACGAATGAGTTACACCACGTGGAGAAAACGCAACTAAAAAAACATTATATGAAATAAAATGGGAGGGGTTCAACACGAGGACTTCCCAAGAGGTCACCCAACCTACTACTACTTTCGCCCAAGCACGCTTAACTGTGGAGTTCTAATGGGATCCGGTGCATTAGTGCTGGTATGATCGCACCCGTCAACTCTTGCGACATCTAGTCATATAAAGGCTGACTCTTATCGCACTTGCACCTAGAATTTGAATGCAAATTCGACCAAATATTGTTTCAAATTATTTATTTAGCAAAACGCAAATAACGAATGAGTTAGACCACGTGGAGAAAACGCAACTAAAAAAAAACATTATATGAAATAAAATGGGAGGGTGCAAGACGAGGACTTCTTGTAGTTGTCGTTTACGTCCCACGAGGAAGCTTGCAACAAATCTATTTGAAGCGATTTAAAATTAAAGTAATGTAAAAAAAATGCAAAACAAAAGAGAAGAAAAAAATGGGGGGAGTTTATGTTTTACGATTGCTAAAAATAGTCTCAAGTAATAAAGAAACTTTGGCTCGAATTAAAACTGCTGAGGAGAAAATATCAAGAGAAGAATAATGCTTCGTTATTGACGCCTTAATCCACCAAGCAAGTCCTTTGTAACCTGAAAGTAAGCTAAGAAATCAAATTAGCAGCAAGGCTGAAAAATCACTTACGAAGCGACTTCATATCCCTAGTAAATTATTCAATTAGAGAACGTCCATGATTAAAATTTACCTTTAATTATCTTTATGTTGACTTGTTAAAGGTTTTTAGAGATTTAGAGACTTCGCCTGGCCTTAACCAAAGAAAATCCACCAGCGACTTCTAAGATTAAATCTGAAGTTGTCTTAATTAGCTACGGCCAATTAATTATCACTAATTCTAAGCTTAATTGAGAAATTCGATTCCTCAATTTGCACTTAAATGATTATAAGAAAATTTCTCAAATTAATTAGGTGATCACTCCAATTGAATTAGGAAAAAAGTTCTTTGGAAGATAAAATCAAACAATTCAAGAATGCCAAATTTGATTTTAGAACAAAATAAATTTGTAAATCACTTGTGCTCGGTTTCATAAGTGTCTAACTAAGCGTAAATAAACTAGCCACTCATAGCTAGTAAAATAGAACACGAATCCATTGAGAAGAACATGAATTACAAACAGATTCTTGGAAGGTAAAGTTCTTCAAGTCGTTCGATTTCCCTTCCCCAATTAGCCGAATTTACTAGCTGCTATTCTAGCTCCTTGATCGGATTTGCTGGTCCAATTTTAGAAAATTCTGCTTGCTTGAATCACGCCTTTCCTATGCTGCTGTATGCTTTTCTCTCTGTTTCTCCTCCTCGTTCCAGCTGCTGATCTTCTCTATTTATGTGATAATATCCTCCAATCAATTCAAAAAATTAAAATCAATCTTATCCCCCAGTATCCTAGCTGAAACCGTCACATGAAAACAGCTTCAGCCTAAAAGAATTCTATTTTATTTGAACTCTTCAAGGCTGATTAAATTTCCTTGAATCACTTGAGGTCGGCCACTGCTTGCAAGAAGGGAATTTAGGGAATTAAAATTAATTCCCTTGCTGATTTTTTTTGCCGCATATTCGGCCAGCTGTACATCCAATTTGGACCGAATTTCCTTCTTTGTTTAATTGTCAATTCAATTTCTTTAAAACCAACATCTGACCACCCTCTTCCAGTGACCTTATTTATGCAAATTACCTCCCAAATTGAGCTTATACAGACATCAACCTGCACATGAAATAAATTGTTGAATTGGAGTGCAATTAAATTATCACAGCATAGAATGTTTCTAATCAATTCAAGTTGAATTATAACTTAATTAACCGAAAATCAATCAATAATTTAAATAATTTAAGTGAATAAATTAAGCTCGAAATCGAACTTAACAAACTCCCCCATACTTAAATTATTGATCGTCCCTGAGCAATCAAGTCGACAAATAATCAAGAAGAATTTAAAAATATCAAGAATAATCAAGAGTTGTTGCATAGCCTATGCTTAGGATGAATTTTAAAATCAACAATTAAGATTTTGGTTTATTCAAGAGAGGAAAAATATAGAGGAAATTAATCATGCTTCTTTGATCAATTCTCACCGAAAAGAATAAAATTATTAACACTCTTCACTCATTGTGTTTAGGCTAGTACAATGCTCTCAAATTGAAATCGACCGTAATTAACCACCATAAGCTTGCTTGTCCATCTTACCTATAACATAACACATAAAATTCCATAAATATAATTGAGGCAACATAAAGGTTGTAATGAGGCCGAGGTAATGTGCAGTGGACGGGAGGAATTTATTTGGATGGTGGAGCTAATTTTTCTTAGGCTAGTAAAAATCATCCGGAAGTCATCAATTCTCTTATTATGTTTTTTTCTTCGAATTTAACAAGAAGATGATTAATTCAATCGGCTTTTCATTGTTTCCATATCCCTTGATTCAGCCGATTCGCCTCATTGTGAACACATAATGCTTCATTCATTAAATTCACTAGGAAGGTTGCAACTTGCTGCTTCTTTTTTTCACGAAAATCATCCTTTACTTTCCAGCTAAATGTCACCCCACATTGACCAGCATATGTCGAAATCAGGATGAACTTCCAGACTGAATTAACTAGCCTAAAAAGGTGAGTTGATTCGGCTTTGGCTTAATTTCTGGAGGTGTAGAAAAATAAGGAAATTAAGGCTTCAAATTGGCTAGCTAATGGAATAATGTCAAGGTCGGTTTTTTATGAGTAATCGTGGCTTAATTCCTATGGCCTCTTAAATCATATTAATGAAAATCAAATGTATTACTATCAAATGTATTACTAAAGCAAGTTCTAGAGTAATTGATAGCCGATAACAAAAAATCACACATGAATGAATAATAACCTCTCAAGTTGGCATGGATGTCCCAACTTACGCTCTAGGCTCAAATTCCTCACAAGGACCACATAATTGATCAATTAAACAGATTAATTAATTTAATAATTTTTTAAACAAATTAAATACGCACCAAAATCAATTAATTGAAAACAAAATTTAACCCAACCAATCGACATGCAACCACCCCAATCAACTTGAATTCATGAAATACATCTTCATTCTTTTAAATAGTCTCCTAAAGGAAATTCGACAAGACTTATTCATGAAAGTTGCAAGCATCAAATATGTTAGAAAATCAATGAATTGATTCTCCCCCATACTTAATGTTTGCATTGTCCCTAATGCAAAAGAAAAATTAAAAATTAAAATTAACTTAATGGAAAGAAATAATAATAATAAAGAAAACCTCCCTGAATATGTGGGTTACCTCCCACAAGCGCCTTTGTTTTAAGTTGGTGGCTCGACATCAAAATTTCTCATGGATCCTCAAGATTGATCTCCTCCAACCAAGCTGCTTGCTCTCCGTCATGAAAACTTTTCAACCTGTGACCATTCACTTTGAAAATTTTATTAGTTTGGAGGCTCCTAATTTCGATTGCCGCATGATGATGCACCTCGGTTATTATAAATGGGCCAAGCCACCTTGATTTTAACTTACCGGGAAACAGTTTAAGTTTAGAATTAAATGGCAATACCTTTTCCCCCACCTTGAACTCCTTACGAATCAGCTTTGGGTCACGAAATGCCTTCGACTTACCTTTGTAGATGACCGAATTGTCATATGCCTCTAGGCGCAGCTCTTCCAACTCCTGTAGCTTCAATTTGCGTTCTTTACCTGCCAAACTATAATCCAAGTTGCATTACTTAACAGCCCAGAATGATTTATGCTCAAGCTCAACGGGAAGATGACATGCCTTCCCAAAAACAACCCTGTAAGGTGACATCCCAATTGGCGTTTTGTAAGCCGTTTGAACAACCCACAATGCTTCATCTAACCTTTGACTCCAATCTTTCCTATTGGGCTGAATAATTTTATCTAAAATTCCCTTAATCTCTTTGTTACTACTCTCGGCTTGCCCATTGGTTTGAGGGTGATAAGCTGTTGACACCTTGTGGGTGACACCAAATTGTGCAAATAAGGTTCTCAAGGTTCTATTACAGAAATGTGTTCCCTTGTCATTAATTATAGCCCTGGGTACTCCATATCTATTTAAGATGTTAGTCTTAAGACATTTCACCACAGTTCTAGCATCATTGGCCCTAGTTGGGAATGCTTCTACCCATTTCGACAAGTAATCAACACAAACAAGAATGTATAGATAACCGAAAGAAGAAGGAAAATGTCCCATAAAATCAATACCCCATACATCAAATATATCACAAACATAAAAATTATGTAATGGCATTTGATTTCGGCTACTTAAATTGTCGGTTTCTTGACATGATGCACATGTTTTACAAAATGCATATGAATCTTTATGAATAGTTGGCCAAAATAACCCACACTCACGTATTTTATGAGCTGTTCGCTTAGGCCCAAAATGTCCTCCACCTTCTCGAGAATGACAAAAATTAAGCACCGAATCTATCTCTCTATCATCGACACAACGCCTAATTATTTGATCACTACAAAATCACCAAAGGTATGGCTCTTCCCATAAGTAAAATCAGGCTTGACTTCTAATTTTTTCTCTTAAATGTCTAGGTGCATTCGTAGGGAACTCTTTAG
Organism: Gossypium hirsutum; assembly: GCF_007990345.1. NCBI lineage: Eukaryota > Viridiplantae > Streptophyta > Magnoliopsida > Malvales > Malvaceae > Gossypium > Gossypium hirsutum. The sequence goes on along the minus strand of NC_053445.1, from coordinate 16,064,832 downwards.
TCACTAAGTAGTTCACTATGTCGGCATACCATGGCAGAACACTAGACACACTATAAATTCGCTCACCGGGAAATAAATCACTCGGCTCATCCCTCAAAATTCCAGTCTCTAGCCTACTCAAATGATCGGCCACAAGATTCTCCTTACCTTTCTTATCTTTAATTTCCAAGTCAAATTCCTGCAAAAGCAAAATCCATCTTATTAATCGGGGCTTAGCTTCTTTTTTATGCAACAAATATTTAAGAGCACCATGGTCAGAAAATACAACAACTTTGACTCTTAACAAGTATGCTCTAAATTTTTCTAAGGTAAAAACTATGGCATAGAGCTCTTTCTCGGTCGTGGTATAATTGCATTGAGCTGGGTTCAATAGTTCGCTAGCATACCTGATAATATAAGACTCCTTACCATTTCTTTGTCCCAAAGCCGCACCAACAGCCTTATCACTGGCATCACATAAAATTTCAAAAGGTAATGCATAATTCAGCCCTTGTATGATAGGGGCTGTGATCAATTTCAATTTCAATTCATCAAAAGATTTTCTGCAATTCTCACTAAATTCAAATGCGACATCTTTACCGAGTAATGCACATAAAGGTGATGATATCTGCGAAAAATTCTTGATGAACCGACGGTAAAAACCTACATGACCCAAGAAGGATCGAATTCCTTTCACAGTACCTGGATAAGGTAGATTTTTAATTACCTCAACTTTGGCTTGGTCGACTTCTAAACCTTTAGCTGAGACGACATGCCCCAATACTACACCCTTTTCAACCATGAGATGACATTTCTCAAAATTCAATATCAGGTTAGTCTCAATGCAATGCCTAAGAACTAACACAAGATGATGCAAACATTGATCAAATGAATCACCGTAAACCGTAAAAGCATCCATGAACACCTCCATTAAATGTGAAATAAAATCTGAAAATATGCTCGTTATACCTTTTTGAAAAGTAGCTGGTGCGTTGCACAATCTGAAAGGCATTCTTTTGAAGGCGTAAGTTCCAAACAGGCAAGTGAAGGTGGTTTTCTCTTGACCCTCAGGTGCAATAGGTACCTGCAAATAACCTGAATAGCCATCTAAAAAACAAAAATGTGAGCGACCAGCTAACCTTTCTAACATTTGATCCATGAATGGGAGGGGGTAGTGGTCTTTTTTAGTGGCTTTGTTCAGTTTCTGATAGTCTATACAAACCCGCCAACCATTCTGCACTCTCGTAGGAATCTCTAAGCCCTCCTTGTTGGTAACTATTGTAGTTCCTCCCTTATTAGGTACAACATGAATTGGACTTACCCACTTTGAATCAGCTATAGGATAAATGATATTAGCTTCCAACCATTTCAAAATTTCAGTCTTAACTACCTCCATCATTGGTGGATTCAATCGGCGTTGGGGGTCTCTTTTGGGAACTGAATCTGGTTCCAAGGCTATCTTGTGGGTACACAAAGTCGTACTAAGTCCCTTAATGTCGGCTAGTGTCCAACCGAAGGCTTCTTTATGCTCCCTAAGAACTCTAAGCAACTTAGATTCTTACATCTCGGTTAAAGCATTCGACACTATCAATGGTAAAGTTTGATTTTCCCCCAACTAAATGTACTTCAAATTTTCGGGCAGCTCTTTTAAGTCCATTTTAGGTGGTGAAATCAATGAAGGGACTTATTTACCAGTTACCGTAAGAGTAGGGAGAATCGGCTTGAATCGTGTCAATTTGGGCGAGTTTAAAGCGCAAACTGAGTCAATTAAAGAATCAGAAATGATAAATTCCTGCTTGTCGATATCAAAAATGCTCTTAGCTAGAACGCTTTTCAACTCGTCTTCTTCCCCTAATTCATAAACATCTTGAACAAAATTGTCAATTACATCAAGAGTAAATATAGAGTTAATATCAGTGGGATATCTCATAGCATCAAATATATTAAATTTAATTATCTCACCATCAAATTCCATTGTTAAGTTCCCTTTATGCACATCAATTTTCGTTTTAGCTGTCTTAAGGAAGGGTCTACCTAAAAGTAAGGGTACATCAACTGAGTTATCACCAGTTCCCATATCTAAAACATAAAAATCAGCTGGAAAAACTAACTCATTCACTTCCACTAGAACATCTTCTAAAACGCCATCAGGATAGGCATTACTTCTATCTGCAAGTTGAATTATCAGTCCCGTGTCTTTTAATGCACCTAATTGAACTTTATCGTAGATACTCCTAGGCATGACATTTATAGAAGCTCCTAAATCGAGCATAGCTCTATCAAGTTTAAGGTCTCCTATCTTACAAGGTATCGAAAACATTCCAGGATCTTTACATTTAATAGGAAGCTTTTTTTGAAATACCGCAGGTACATTTTCGCCTAGACTAATCCTATCATTTCCAATTAATTTCCTTTTAGATGTTCATAATTCTTTTAAAAACTTAGCATATCTAGCTACTTGTTTAATTGCATCAATCAATGGGATATTAACTTGTACCTTACGGAAAGTCTCTAGAATTTCATTATTGACGTCGTCTGACTTTTCCTTCCTCAAACGCTGTGGAAACGGCGCCTTTGGCACATAAGACCGAGGTTGGTTATTAGCATCTTGACTTGCTTGAGCTCGAAGTGCGGGAACCCTTGTTTCCAGCTCAAAATTTGCTGTATCGCGCAAAGTAGTGGACTGTTCTGAACGTGATTTCCCTGCTTCCTTTGGAGCTGCTTGCGACGGTTGTAAATCAGCCTTTGGCAAGGCTAAATTTTCCTATTCAATATCACTAAATCGGACCTTTCTTACCTCAGTTTCGTCTACCTCATCGCTATTTTGGGCCTTCTTTAGTGACGATCTCAACTCCTTCCCACTTCGCAAAGTTATGCACTGACATTATCCCTCGGATTTGCCACAGGCTGTGATGGTAACCGGTTATTTACCTGTGCTTGTAAGTTCCCAAGATTAACGTCGGTCGACGAGGCTTTGGTTTGCAACTGCTTCACTGCCAATTCCAAAGACTGAAATCTTCTATCGGTTTCCTTCTTCTGATCAGCCATCATTTTCATCATTTGTTCAAGCATGGTATGGGTTTGGTTTCAGCACTAAGGTTTTGATGGTTGGGTTGTTGCTGTGACGAATTATATGGCCGGGAATTTTGCTGCTCAAATCCCGGAGGTGTGGCACGGTTTTGGTATCTGAGATTGGGGTGGTCTCTCCATCCCTCATTATAGGTAGCTGAATATGGATCATACCTTCTCTGATTTGGAAAGACGGCGTTAGCTTCCCCTTCCTGTAATGTTGGACACATATCTGTGGTATGTCCTTCCAAACAACAAATGCCACATAGTGAAGCTTTTGCATTACCTCCAGTCATCAATTTACTTACCATAGCCGTTAAGTTAGCTAACTGAGCCTCCATCATACTCGACTGGCCCTCATCCATTCGTTTACCCAAACCAGACCTCCTGAGACCGAATTGCTGTGTATTCTGCGCCATATTAGCAATCAAATTTTGGGCTTGCTCCAGAGTTTTATCAACCAATGCACCTCCACTCGCTGCATCAATCATTCCTCGATCTTGTGGCATCAACCCCTCATAAAAATATTGTACTAAAAGCTGTTCACTAATCTGGTGCTGTGGACAACTCGCACATAGCCGTTTAAATCTTTCCCAGTACTCGTATAATGACTCACCTACCAGTTGCTTAATTCCACAAATTTCTATCCTGATTGACCCTATTCTCGATGCCGGAAAGAACTTCTCAAGAAAAGCTTTGTGCAACCCTGTCCACGTCGTAAATGAACCTGGCAGCATATAATATAACCAGTCCTTCGCCAAACCTTGTAACGAGAAAGGAAAAGCTCGGAGCTTGATTTGTTCCTCTTCAATGCCATCTGGCTGCATAGTCGAACAAGTTATTATAAATTCATTAACATGACAGTAAGGGTCCTCACCTGGTAGTCCATTGAATTTTGGCAACAAGTTTAGGTATCCCGAATTAAACTTTAATGGCCTATCAAGGGCAGGATAAGTGATAGATGGTGGTTGTGCAGCCAAGTTAGGAGCGGCCAATTGCTTCAAGGTCTGGTTGGCCATGTTGATATCCTCTGAAATGTTAGGCTCAACGTGGGGGTTGGAATGTTCAGCTTGTTGGCCGGTGGTGTTAACAGGAAACTCCGATGTTCGTCGTCCACTCCTTAATAACATATACTAAAGGGTCTAATCTACCTGCAAAGAAAAAAACAATAAAACAAAATAAGTTCTGAAAATCAAATAGATTTGACTACGTCGCTTCTCCGGTAACAGCGCCAAAATTTGGTAGCTGTCGTTTACGTCTGCCAAATTAAACCCATATACTTAACCTACATTAACTTGTAATATAGGGTAAATAGGGAATCGTCCCACGAGGAAGCTTGCAACAAATCTATTCGAAGCGATTTAAAATTAAAGTAATGTAAAAAAAATGCGAAACAAAAGAAAGGAAAAAAATGGGGGGAGATTATGTTTTACGATTGCTAAAAATAGTCTCAAGTAATAAATAAACTTTGGCTCTAATTAAAACTGCTGAGGAGAAAATATCAAGAGAATAATAATGCTTATTTATTGACGCCTTAATCCACCAAGCACAAGTCCTTTGTAACCTGAAATTAAGCTAAGAAATCAAATTAGCAGCAAGGCTGAAAAATCACTTACGAAGTGACTTCCTATCCCTAGTAAATTATTCAATTAGAAAATGTCCATGATTGAAATTTACCTTTAATTATCTTTATGTTGACTTGTTAAAGGTTTTTAGAGATTTAGAGACTTCGCCTGGCCTTAACCAAAGAAAATCCACCAGCGACTTCTAAGATTAAATCTGAAGTTGTCTTAATTAGCTACGGCCAATTAATTATCACTAATTCTAAGCTTAATTGAGAAATTCGATTCCTCAATTTGCACTTAAATGATTATAAGAAAATTTCTCAAATTAATTAGGTGATCACTCCAATTGAATTAGGAAAAAAAGTTCTTTGGAAGATAAAATCAAACAATTCAAGAATGCCAAATTTGATTTTAGAACAAAATAAATTTGTAAATCACTTGTGCTCGGTTTCATAAGTGTCTAACTAAGCGTAAATAAACTAGCCACTCATAGCTAGTAAAACAGAACACGAATCCATTGAGAAGAACATGAATTACAAACAGATTCTTGGAAGGTAAAGTTCTTCAAGTCGTTCGATTTCCCTTCCCCAATTAGCCGAATTTACTAGCTGCTATTCTAGCTCCTTGATCGGATTTGCTGGTCCAATTTTAGAAAATTCTGCTTGCTTGAATCACGCCTTTCCTATGCTGCTGTATGCTTTTCTCTCTGTTTCTCCTCCTCGTTCCAGCTGCTGATCTTCTCTATTTATGTGATAATATCCTCCAATCAATTCAAAAAATTAAAATCAATCTTATCCCCCAGTATCCTAGCTGAAACCGTCACATGAAAACAGCTTCAGCCTAAAAGAATTCTATTTTATTTGAACTCTTCAAGGCTGATTAAATTTCCTTGAATCACTTGAGGTCGGCCACTGATTGCAAGAAGGGAATTTAGGGAATTAAAATTAATTCCCTTGCTGATTTTTTTTGCCGCATATTCGGCCAGCTGTACATCCAATTTGGACCGAATTTCCTTCTTTGTTTAATTGTCAATTCAATTTCTTTAAAACCAACATCTGACCACCCTCTTCCAGTGACCTTATTTATGCAAATTACCTCCCAAATTGAGCTTATACAGACATCAACCTGCACATGAAATAAATTGTTGAATTGGAGTGCAATTAAATTATCACAGCATAGAATGTTTCTAATCAATTCAAGTTGAATTATAACTTAATTAACCGAAAATCAATCAACAATTTAAATAATTTAAGTGAATAAATTAAGCTCGAAATCGAACTTAACAAACTCCCCCATACTTAAATTATTGATCGTCCCTGAGCAATCAAGTCGACAAATAATCAAGAAGAATTTAAAAATATCAAGAATAATCAAGAGTTGTTGCATAGCCTATGCTTAGGATGAATTTTAAAATCAACAATTAAGATTTTGGTTTATTCAAGAGAGGAAAAATATAGAGGAAATTAATCATGCTTCTTTGATCAATTCTCACCGAAAAGAATAAAATTATTAACACTCTTCACTCATTGTGTTTAGGCTAGTACAATGCTCTCAAATTGAAATCGACCGTAATTAACCACCATAAGCTTGCTTGTCCATCTTACCTATAACATAACACATAAAATTCCATAAATATAATTGAGGCAACATAAAGGTTGTAATGAGGCCGAGGTAATGTGCAGTGGACGGGAGGAATTTATTTGGATGGTGGAGCTAATTTTTCTTAGGCTAGTAAAAATCATCCGGAAGTCATCAATTCTCTTATTATGTTTTTTTCTTCGAATTTAACAAGAAGATGATTAATTCAATCGGCTTTTCATTGTTTCCATATCCCTTGATTCAGCCGATTCGCCTCATTGTGAACACATAATGCTTCATTCATTAAATTCACTAGGAAGGTTGCAACTTGCTGCTTCTTTTTTTCACGAAAATCATCCTTTACTTTCCAGCTAAATGTCACCCCACATTGACCAGCATATGTCGAAATCAGGATGAACTTCCAGACTGAATTAACTAGCCTAAAAAGGTGAGTTGATTCGGCTTTGGCTTAATTTCTGGAGGTGTAGAAAAAATAAGGAAATTAAGGCTTCAAATTGGCTAGCTAATGGAATAATGTCAAGGTCGGTTTTTTTATGAGTAATCGTGGCTTAATTCCTATGGCCTCTTAAATCATATTAATGAAAATCAAATGTATTACTATCAAATGTATTACTAAAGCAAGTTCTAGAGTAATTGATAGCCGATAACAAAAAATCACACATGAATGAATAATAACCTCTCAAGTTGGCATGGATGTCCCAACTTACGCTCTAGGCTCAAATTCCTCACAAGGACCACATAATTGATCAATTAAACAGATTAATTAATTTAATAATTTTTTTAAACAAATTAAATACGCACCAAAATCAATTAATTGAAAACAAAATTTAACCCAACCAATCGACATGCAACCACCCCAATCAACTTGAATTCATGAAATACATCTTCATTCTTTTAAATAGTCTCCTAAAGGAAATTCGACAAGACTTATTCATGAAAGTTGCAAGCATCAAATATGTTAGAAAATCAATGAATTGATTCTCCCCCATACTTAATGTTTGCATTGTCCCTAATGCAAAAGAAAAATTAAAAATTAAAATTAACTTAATGGAAAGAAATAATAATAATAAAGAAAACCTCCCTGAATATGTGGGTTGCCTCCCACAAGCGCCTTTGTTTTAAGTTGGTGGCTCGACATCAAAATTTCTCATGGATCCTCAAGATTGATCTCCTCCAACCAAGCTGCTTGCTCTCCGTCATGAAAACTTTTCAACCTGTGACCATTCACTTTGAAAATTTTATTAGTTTGGAGGCTCCTAATTTCGATTGCCGCATGATGATGCACCTCGGTTATTATAAATGGGCCAAGCCACCTTGATTTTAACTTACCGGGAAACAGTTTAAGTTTAGAATTAAATGGCAATACCTTTTCCCCCACCTTGAACTCCTTACGAATCAGCTTTGGGTCACGAAATGCCTTCGACTTACCTTTGTAGATGACCGAATTGTCATATGCCTCTAGGCGCAGCTCTTCCAACTCCTGTAGCTTCAATTTGCGTTCTTTACCTGCCAAAATATAATCCAAGTTGCATTACTTAACAGCCCAGAATGATTTATGCTCAAGCTCAACGGGAAGATGACATGCCTTCCCAAAAACAACCCTGTAAGGTGACATCCCAATTGGCGTTTTGTAAGCCGTTTGAACAACCCACAATGCTTCATCTAACCTTTGACTCCAATCTTTCCTATTGGGCTGAATAATTTTATCTAAAATTCCCTTAATCTCTTTGTTACTACTCTCGGCTTGCCCATTGGTTTGAGGGTGATAAGCTGTTGACACCTTGTGGGTGACACCAAATTGTGCAAATAAGGTTCTCAAGGTTCTATTACAGAAATGTGTTCCCTTGTCATTAATTATAGCCCTGGGTACTCCATATCTATTTAAGATGTTAGTCTTAAGACATTTCACCACAGTTCTAGCATCATTGGCCCTAGTTGGGAATGCTTCTACCCATTTCGACAAGTAATCAACACAAACAAGAATGTATAGATAACCGAAAGAAGAAGGAAAATGTCCCATAAAATCAATACCCCATACATCAAATATATCACAAACATAAAAATTATGTAATGGCATTTGATTTCGGCTACTTAAATTGTCGGTTTCTTGACATGATGCACATGTTTTACAAAATGCATATGAATCTTTATGAATAGTTGGCCAAAATAACCCACACTCAAGTATTTTATGAGCTGTTCGCTTAGGCCCAAAATGTCCTCCACCTTCTCGAGAATGACAAAAATTAAGCACCGAATCTATCTCTCTATCATCGACACAACGCCTAATTATTTGATCACTACAAAATCACCAAAGGTATGGCTCTTCCCATAAGTAAAATCAGGCTTGACTTCTAATTTTTTCTCTTAAATGTCTAGGTGCATTCGTAGGGAACTCTTTAGTCACTAAGTAGTTCACTATGTCGGCATACCATGGCAGAACACTAGACACACTATAAATTCGCTCACCGGGAAATAAATCACTCGGCTCATCCCTCAAAATTCCAGTCTCTAGCCTACTCAAATGATCGGCCACAAGATTCTCCTTACCTTTCTTATCTTTAATTTCCAAGTCAAATTCCTGCAAAAGCAAAATCCATCTTATTAATCGGGGCTTAGCTTCTTTTTTATGCAACAAATATTTAAGAGCACCATGGTCAGAAAATAAAACAACTTTGACTCTTAACAAGTATGCTCTAAATTTTTCTAAGGTAAAAACTATGGCATAGAGCTCTTTCTCGGTCGTGGTATAATTGCATTGAGCTGGGTTCAATAGTTCGCTAGCATACCTGATAATATAAGACTCCTTACCATTTCTTTGTCCCAAAGCCGCACCAACAGCCTTATCACTGGCATCACATAAAATTTCAAAAGGTAATGCATAATTCAGCCCTTGTATGATAGGGGCTGTGATCAATTTCAATTTCAATTCATCAAAAGATTTTCTGCAATTCTCACTAAATTCAAATGCGACATCTTTACCGAGTAATGCACATAAAGGTGATGATATCTGCGAAAAATTCTTGATGAACCGACGGTAAAAACCTACATGACCCAAGAAGGATCGAATTCCTTTCACAGTACCTGGATAAGGTAGATTTTTAATTACCTCAACTTTGGCTTGGTCGACTTCTAAACCTTTAGCTGAGACGACATGCCCCAATACTACACCCTTTTCAACCATGAGATGACATTTCTCAAAATTCAATATCAGGTTAGTCTCAATGCAATGCCTAAGAACTAACACAAGATGATGCAAACATTGATCAAATGAATCACCGTAAACCGTAAAAGCATCCATGAACACCTCCATTAAATGTGAAATAAAATCTGAAAATATGCTCGTTATACCTTTTTGAAAAGTAGCTGGTGCGTTGCACAATCTGAAAGGCATTCTTTTGAAGGCGTAAGTTCCAAACAGGCAAGTGAAGGTGGTTTTCTCTTGACCCTCAGGTGCAATAGGTACCTGCAAATAACCTGAATAGCCATCTAAAAAACAAAAATGTGAGCGACCAGCTAACCTTTCTAACATTTGATCCATGAATGGGAGGGGGTAGTGGTCTTTTTTAGTGGCTTTGTTCAGTTTCTGATAGTCTATACAAACCCGCCAACCATTCTGCACTCTCGTAGGAATCTCTAAGCCCTCCTTGTTGGTAACTATTGTAGTTCCTCCCTTATTAGGTACAACATGAATTGGACTTACCCACTTTGAATCAGCTATAGGATAAATGATATTAGCTTCCAACCATTTCAAAATTTCAGTCTTAACTACCTCCATCATTGGTGGATTCAATCGGCGTTGGGGGTCTCTTTTGGGAACTGAATCTGGTTCCAAGGCTATCTTGTGGGTACACAAAGTCGTACTAAGTCCCTTAATGTCGGCTAGTGTCCAACCGAAGGCTTCTTTATGCTCCCTAAGAACTCTAAGCAACTTAGATTCTTACATCTCGGTTAAAGCATTCGACACTATCAATGGTAAAGTTTGATTTTCCCCCAACTAAATGTACTTCAAATTTTCGGGCAGCTCTTTTAAGTCCATTTTAGGTGGTGAAATCAATGAAGGGACTTATTTACCAGTTACCGTAAGAGTAGGGAGAATCGGCTTGAATCGTGTCAATTTGGGTGAGTTTAAAGCGCAAACTGAGTCAATTAAAGAATCAGAAATGATAAATTCCTGCTTGTCGATATCAAAAATGCTCTTAGCTAGAACGCTTTTCAACTCGTCTTCTTCCCCTAATTCATAAACATCTTGAACAAAATTGTCAATTACATCAAGAGTAAATATAGAGTTAATATCAGTGGGATATCTCATAGCATCAAATATATTAAATTTAATTATCTCACCATCAAATTCCATTGTTAAGTTCCCTTTATGCACATCAATTTTCGTTTTAGCTGTCTTAAGGAAGGGTCTACCTAAAAGTAAGGGTACATCAACTGAGTTATCACCAGTTCCCATATCTAAAACATAAAAATCAGCTGGAAAAACTAACTCATTCACTTCCACTAGAACATCTTCTAAAACGCCATCAGGATAGGCATTACTTCTATCTGCAAGTTGAATTATCAGTCCCGTGTCTTTTAATGCACCTAATTGAACTTTATCGTAGATACTCCTAGGCATGACATTTATAGAAGCTCCTAAATCGAGCATAGCTCTATCAAGTTTAAGGTCTCCTATCTTACAAGGTATCGAAAACATTCCAGGATCTTTACATTTAATAGGAAGCTTTTTTTGAAATACCGCAGGTACATTTTCGCCTAGACTAATCCTATCATTTCCAATTAATTTCCTTTTAGATGTTCATAATTCTTTTAAAAACTTAGCATATCTAGCTACTTGTTTAATTGCATCAATCAATGGGATATTAACTTGTACCTTACGGAAAGTCTCTAGAATTTCATTATTGACGTCGTCTGACTTTTCCTTCCTCAAACGCTGTGGAAACGGCGCCTTTGGCACATAAGACCGAGGTTGGTTATTAGCATCTTGACTTGCTTGAGCTCGAAGTGCGGGAACCCTTGTTTCCAGCTCAAAATTTGCTGTATCGCGCAAAGTAGTGGACTGTTCTGAACGTGATTTCCCTGCTTCCTTTGGAGCTGCTTGCGACGGTTGTAAATCAGCCTTTGGCAAGGCTAAATTTTCCTATTCAATATCACTAAATCGGACCTTTCTTACCTCAGTTTCGTCTACCTCATCGCTATTTTGGGCCTTCTTTAGTGACGATCTCAACTCCTTCCCACTTCGCAAAGTTATAGCACTGACATTATCCCTCGGATTTGCCACAGGCTGTGATGGTAACCGGTTATTTACCTGTGCTTGTAAGTTCCCAAGATTAACGTCGGTCGACGAGGCTTTGGTTTGCAACTGCTTCACTGCCAATTCCAAAGACTGAAATCTTCTATCGGTTTCCTTCTTCTGATCAGCCATCATTTTCATCATTTGTTCAAGCATGGTATGGGTTTGGTTTCAGCACTAAGGTTTTGATGGTTGGGTTGTTGCTGTGACGAATTATATGGCCGGGAATTTTGCTGCTCAAATCCCGGAGGTGTGGCACGGTTTTGGTATCTGAGATTGGGGTGGTCTCTCCATCCCTCATTATAGGTAGCTGAATATGGATCATACCTTCTCTGATTTGGAAAGACGGCGTTAGCTTCCCCTTCCTGTAATGTTGGACACATATCTGTGGTATGTCCTTCCAAACAACAAATGCCACATAGTGAAGCTTTTGCATTACCTCCAGTCATCAATTTACTTACCATAGCCGTTAAGTTAGCTAACTGAGCCTCCATCATACTCGACTGGCCCTCATCCATTCGTTTACCAAACCAGACCTCCTGAGACCGAATTGCTGTGTATTCTGCGCCATATTAGCAATCAAATTTTGGGCTTGCTCCGGAGTTTTATCAACCAATGCACCTCCACTCGCTGCATCAATCATTCCTCGATCTTGTGGCATCAACCCCTCATAAAAATATTGTACTAAAAGCTGTTCACTAATCTGGTGCTGTGGACAACTCGCACATAGCCGTTTAAATCTTTCCCAGTACTCGTATAATGACTCACCTACCAGTTGCTTAATTCCACAAATTTCTATCCTGATTGACCCTATTCTCGATGCCGGAAAGAACTTCTCAAGAAAAGCTTTGTGCAACCCTGTCCACGTCGTAAATGAACCTGGCAGCATATAATATAACCAGTCCTTCGCCAAACCTTGTAACGAGAAAGGAAAAGCTCGGAGCTTGATTTGTTCCTCTTCAATGCCATCTGGCTGCATAGTCGAACAAGTTATTATAAATTCATTAACATGACGGTAAGGGTCCTCACCTGGTAGTCCATTGAATTTTGGCAACAAGTTTAGGTATCCCGAATTAAACTTTAATGGCCTATCAAGGGCAGGATAAGTGATAGATGGTGGTTGTGCAGCCAAGTTAGGAGCGGCCAATTGCTTCAAGGTCTGGTTGGCCATGTTGATATCCTCTGAAATGTTAGGCTCAACGTGGGGGTTGGAATGTTCAGCTTGTTGGCCGGTGGTGTTAACAGGAAACTCCGATGTTCGTCGTCCACTCCTTAATAACATATACTAAAGGGTCTAATCTACCTGCAAAGAAAAAAACAATAAAACAAAATAAGTTCTGAAAATCAAATAGATTTGACTACGTCGCTTCTCCGGTAACAGCGCCAAAATTTGGTAGCTGTCGTTTACGTCTGCCAAATTAAACCCATATACTTAACCTACATTAACTTGTAATATAGGGTAAATAGGGAATCGTCCCACGAGGAAGCTTGCAACAAATCTATTCGAAGCGATTTAAAATTAAAGTAATGTAAAAAAAATGCGAAACAAAAGAAAGGAAAAAAATGGGGGGAGATTATGTTTTACGATTGCTAAAAATAGTCTCAAGTAATAAATAAACTTTGGCTCTAATTAAAACTGCTGAGGAGAAAATATCAAGAGAATAATAATGCTTATTTATTGACGCCTTAATCCACCAAGCACAAGTCCTTTGTAACCTGAAATTAAGCTAAGAAATCAAATTAGCAGCAAGGCTGAAAAATCACTTACGAAGTGACTTCCTATCCCTAGTAAATTATTCAATTAGAAAATGTCCATGATTGAAATTTACCTTTAATTATCTTTATGTTGACTTGTTAAAGGTTTTTAGAGATTTAGAGACTTCGCCTGGCCTTAACCAAAGAAAATCCACCAGCGACTTCTAAGATTAAATCTGAAGTTGTCTTAATTAGCTATGGCCAATTAATTATCACTAATTCTAAGCTTAATTGAGAAATTCGATTCCTCAATTTGCACTTAAATGATTATAAGAAAATTTCCCAAATTAATTAGGTGATCACTCCAATTGAATTAGGAAAAAAAATTCTTTGGAAGATAAAATCAAACAATTCAAGAATGCCAAATTTGATTTTAGAACAAAATAAAATTTTAAATCACTTGTGCTCGGTTTCATAAGTGTCTAACTAAGCGTAAATAAACTAGCCTCTCATAGCTAGTAAAACAGAACACGAATCCATTGAAAAGAACATGAATTACAAACTGATTCTTGGAAGGTAAAGTTCTTAAATTCGTCCGATTTCCCTTCTCCCAATTAGCCGAATTTACTAGCTGCTACTTTAGCTCCTTGATCGGATTTGCTGGTCTAATGCGATCCGTTGCATTAGTGCTGGTATGATCACACCCGTCATATCTTGCGCAATCTATTTATATAAAGACTGCCCCTTATCGCACTTGCGCCTCGAATTTGAATGCAAATTCGACAAAGTAACTTTTCAAATTATTTATTTCGCAAAACGAAAATAACTAATAAGTTACACCGCGTGTAGAAAATGCAACTTCAAAAAAACTTTATAGATATAAAACGGGAGGGGTGCAACACGAGGATTTCTCGAGAGGTCACCCATCCTTGTACTACTCTCACCCAAGCACGCTTAACTGCAGAGTTCTAATGGGATCCGGTGCGTTAGAGCTGGTATGATCGCACCCGTCAACTCTTGCGCAATCTATATATATAAAGGCTACCCCTTATCGCACTTGCGCCTCGAATTTGAATGGAAATTCGACCAAATAACGTTACAAATTATTTATTTCGCAAAGCGCAAATAACTAATTATTTACACCGCATGTAGAAAAAGAAACTAAAAAAACTTTATAATAAATAAAACGGGAGGGGTGCAACACGAGGACTTCCTAGGAGGTTAGCCATCCTAGTACTAGTCTCGCCCAAGCACACTGAACTACAGGGTTCTGTTGGGATCCCTTGCGTTAGTACTGGTATGATCGCACCCGTCAACTCTTGCGCAACCTATTTATATAAAGGCTGCCCTTTATCGCACTTGCGCCTAGAATTTGAATGCAAACTCGACCAAATAACATTTCAAATTTTTTATTTTGTAAAACAAGAAAAACTAATAAGTTGCACCACGTGTAGAAAATGCAACTAAAAAAACTTTATACGAAATAAAAAGGGAGGGGTGCAACACGAGGACTTCCTGAGAGGTCACCCATCCTAGTACTACTCTCGCCCAAGCACGCTTAACTACGGCATTCTGATGGAATCCGGTGCATTAGAGCTGGCATGATCGCACTCGTCAACACTTGTGTAATCTATATATATATAAATGCCGCCCTTTATCTCACCTGCGCCTCGAATTTGAATGCAAAGTCGACCAAATAAAGTTTGTAATTTTTTATTTCGCAAAATGAAAAGTAACTAATTATTTACACCGTGTGAAGAAAATGCAACAAAAAAAACTTGATACGAAATAAAACGGGAGGGGTGCAACACGAGGACTTCCCAAGATGTTACCCATCCTAGTATTACTCTCGCCCAAGTACAGTTAACTACGGAGTTCTGATGGCATCTGGTGCTTTAGTGTTGCTAAGATTGCACCCGTCCACTCTTGCGCAATTTATTTATTTAAAGGCTGCCAATTATTGCACTTGCGCCTCGAATTTGAATGCAAATTCGGTCAAATAACGTTTTAAATTATTTATTTCGCAAAACGAAAAGAACTAATTAGTTACACCACGTGTAGAAAATGCAATGAAAAACAACTTTATATGAAATAAAACGGGAGGGGTGCAACATGAGGACTTCCTAGGCGGTCAGCCATCCTAGTACTACTCTCACCCAAGCACGCTTACCTGCGGAGTTTTGATGGGATCGGATGCATTAGTGCTGGTATGATCGCACCCGTCAACTCTTGCGCAGTCTATTCATATAAAGGATACCCCTTATCGCACTTGCACCTCGAATTTGAATGCAAATTCGACCAAATATCATATAAAATTATTTATTTCAGAAAACGTAAATAACGAATGAGTTACGCCGCGTGGAGAAAATATAACTAAAACCAAGCACGCTTAACTGCAGGGTTCTGATGGGATCGGATGCATTAGTGCTGGTAGGATCACACCCGTCAACTCTTGCGTACTCTATTCATATAAAGGTTGCCTCTTATTGCACTTGCGCCTCGAATTTGAATGCAAATTCGACCAAGTATCATTTCAATTTTTTTATTTCGTAAAACGCAAATAACGAATGAGTTACACCACGTGGAGAAAATGCAACTAAAACAAACATTATATGAAATAAAATGGGATGGGTGCAATACGAGGACTTCCCAGGAGGTCACCCATCCTAGTACTACTCTCGCCCAAGCATGCTCAACTGCGGGATTCTGATGGGATCGGATGCATTAGTGCTGGTAAGATCGCACCCGTCAACTCTTGCGCAATCTATTAATATAAAGGTTGCCCCTTATCGCACTTGCGCCTCGAATTTGAATGCAAATTCGACTAAATATCGTTTCAAATTATTTATTTTGCAAAACGCAAATAACGAATGAGTTGCACCATGGAGGACTTCCCAGGAGGTCACCCATCCCACGCAAATAACGAAAATGTAACTAAAAAAAATTTTATATGAAATAAAATGGGATGGGTGGAACACGAGGACTTCCCAAGAGGTCACTCATCCTAGTACAACTCTTGCCCAAGCGCGCTTAATTGCGTAGTTCTGATGGGATCGGATGCCTTAGTGCTGATATGATCACACCCGTCAACTCTTGTGCAATTTTTACATATAAAGGCTGCCCCTTATCGCACTTGCGCCTCGAGTTTGAATGCAAATAGTGTTGTTTCAAATTTTTTATTTCGTAAAACGCAAATAATGAATGAGTTACACCACGTGGAGAAAATGCAACTAAAACAAACATTATATGAAATAAAATGGGATGGGTGCAATATGAGGACTATCCAGGAGGTCACCCATCCTAGTACTACTCTCGCCCAAGCACGCTCAACTGCGGGGTTCTGATGGGATCGGATGCATTAGTGCTGGTAGGATCGCACCCGTCAACTCTTGCGCAATCTATTCATATAAAGGTTGCCCCTTATCGCACTTGCGCCTCGAATGTGAATGCAAATTCGACCAAATATCATTTGAAATTATTTATTTCGCAAAACGCAAAAAACGAATGAGTTACACCACGTGGAGAAAATATAACTAAAACCAAGCACGCTTAACTGCGGGGTTCTGATGGGATCAGATGCATTAGTGCTGGTAGGATCGCACCCGTCAATTCTTGCGCAGTCTATTCATATAAAGGTTGCCCCTTATCGCACTTGCCCCTCGAGTTTGAATGCAAATTCTACCAAGTATCAATTCAATTTTTTTATTTCGTAAAACGTAAATAACGAATGAGTTACACCACGTGGAGAAAATGCAACTAAAACAAACATTATATGAAATAAAATGGGAGGGGTGCAACACGAGGACTTCCCAGGAGGTCACCCATCCTAGTACTACTCTCGCCCAACCACGCTTAACAGCAGAGTTCTGATGGCATCTGGTGCATTATTGCTGGTATGATCGCACCCGTCAACTCTTGCGCAATCTATTCATATAAAGGCTGCCCCTTATCGCACTTGCGCCTCAAATTTGAATGCAAATTTGACCAAGTATCGTTTCAATTTTTTTTATTTCGTAAAATGCAAATAACGAATGAGTTACACGACGGAGGGCTTCCTAGGACTTCCCAGGAGGTCACCCATCTCACGCAAATAACGAAAATGTAACTTAAAAAAACTTCATATGAAATAAAATGGGATGGGTGGAACACGAGGACATCCCAAGAGGTCACCCATCCAAGTACTACTCTGGCCCAAGAACGCTTAACTGCGGAGTTCTGATGGGATCGGATGCCTTAATGCTGGTATGATCACACCCGTCAACTATTGCGCAATTTATTCATATAAAGACTGCCCTTTATCGCAGTTGCGCCTCGAATTTGAATGCAAATTCGACCAAGTATCGTTTCAATTTTTTTATTTCGTAAAACTCAAATAACGAATGAGTTACACCACGTGGAGAAAATGCAACTAAAACAAACATTATATGAAATAAAATGGGATGGGTGCAACACGAGGACTTCCCAGGAGGTCACCCATCCTAGAACTACTTTCGCCCAAGCAGGCTTAACTGAAGGTTCTGATGGGATCGGATCCATTAGTGCTGGTTGGATCGCACCCGTCAACTCTTGCGCAATCTATTCATATAAAGGTTGCCCCTTATCGCACTTGCGCCTCGAATTTGAAAGCAAATTCGACCAAATATCGTTTGAAATTATTTATTTTTCAAAACGCAAAAAATGAATGAGTTACACCACGTGGAGAAAATGTAACTAAAAAAATATTATATGAAATAAAATGGGAGGGGTGCAATCCGAGGACATCCCAGGAGGTCACCCATCTTAGTACTACTCTCGCCCAAGCACGCTTCACGGTGGAGTTCTGATGGGATCTGGTGCATTAGTGCTGGTATGATCGCACCCGTCAACTCTTGCGAAATCTATTCATATAAAGGCTGCCCCTTATTGCACTTCCTCCTCGAATTTGAATGCAAATTCGACCAAATATCGTTTCAAATTATGTATTTCGCAAAACGCAACTAACGAATTAGTTACACCACGTGGAGAAAATGCAACTAAAAAAAATATTATATGAAATAAAATGGGAGGGGTGCAACACGAGGACTTCCCAGGAGATCACCCATCCTAGTAGTACTCAAGCCTAAGCACGCTGAATTACGGAGTTTTGATAGGATCCGGTGCATTAGTGCTGGTATGATTGCACCCGTCAAATCTTGCGCAATCTATATATATAAAGGCTACCCCTTATCGCACTTGCGCCTCGAATTTGAATGCAAATTCGGCCAAATAACGTTTCGAATTATTTATTTCGTAAAGCGCAAATAACTAATTATTTAAACCGCATGTAGAAAATGAAACTAAAAAAAACTTTATACTAAATAGAACGGGAGGGGTGCAACACAAGGACTTCCTAGGAGGTCAGCCATTTTAGTACTAGTCTCGCCCAAGCACGCTTAACTGCGGGGTTCTGATGGCATCCGTTGCATTAGTGCTGGTATGATCGCACCCGTCAACTCTTGCGCAATCTATTTATATAAACGCTGCCCCTTATTGCACTTGCGCCTCGAATTTTAATGCAGACTCGATCAAATAATGTGTCAAATTATTTATTTCGCAAAGCGCAAATAACTAATTATTTACACCGCGTGTAGAAAATACAACTAAAAAAAAACTTTATACGAAATAAAAAGGAGGGGTGCAACACGAGGGCTTCCCAGGATGTCACCCAACCTAGTACTACTCTCGCCTAAGTACACTTAACTACGGAGTTCTGATGGGATCCGATGATTTAGTGCTGTTATGATCGCACCCGTCAACTCTTACGCAATCTATTTATATAAAGGCTGCCCCTTATAGCACTTGTGCCTCGAATTTGAATGCAAATTCGACCAAATAACTCAAAACGCAAATAACTAATTAGTTACACCATGTTTAGAAAATTTGACTAAAAAATACTTTATATGAAATAAAATTGGAGGGGTGCAACACGAGAACTTCCCAGGAGGTCACCCATCCTAGTACTACTATCCCGCAAGCACGATTAACTGCGGAGTTCTAATGGGATCCGGTGCATTACTGCTGGTATGATCACACCCGTCAAACCTTATGCAATCTATTTATATAAAGGCTACCTCCTATCGCACTTGCGCCTCAAATTTGAATGCAAATTCGACCAAATGACGTTGCAAATTATTTATTTCGCAAAACGCAAATAACTAATTAGTTACACCACGTTTAGAAAATTCTACTAGAAAAAAAATTATATGAAGTCAAATGGGAGGGGTGCAACATGAGGACTTCCCAGGAGGTCACCAATCCTAGTACTACTCTCGCCCAAGCACGCTTAGCTACTCTCGCGCAAATTTGGCCAAATAATATTTTAAATTATTTATTTTGCAAAATGAAAATAACTAATTAGTTACACCCGTCAACTCTTGCGCAATCTATTTATATAAAAGCTGCCCCTTATCGCACTTACGCCTCGAATTTGAATGCAAATTTGACCAAATAACATTTGAAATTATTTGTTTCACAAAAAGCAAATAACTAAATAGTTACACCATGTTTGGAAAATTTAACTAAAAAAATTATATCAAATAAAATTGGAGACGTGCAACACGAGGATTTCCCGGAAGGTCACCCATCATAGTACTACTATCCCGCAAGCACGATTAACTACGGAGTTCTAGTGGGATCCGATGCATTACTGCTTGTATGATCACACCAGTCAACTCTTACGCAATCTATTTGTATAAAGGCTGCCTCCTATCGCACTTGCGCCTCGAATTTGAATGCAAATTCGACCAAATAATGTTCCAAATTATTTATTTCGCAAAATTCAAATAACTAATTAGTTACACCACGGTGAGAAAATTCTACTAAAAAAAACATTAAATGAAGTCAAATGGGAGGGGTGCAACACGAGGACTTCCCAAGAGGTCACCAATCCTAGTACTACTCTCGCCCAAGCACGCTTAGCTACTCTCGCGCAAATTCGGCCAAATAACGTTTTAAATTATGTATTTCGGAAAATGAAAATAACTAATTAGTTACACCACGTGTAGAAAAGGCAACGAAAAACAAGTTTATATGAAATAAAACGGGAGGGGTGCAACACGAGGACTTCCCTGGAGGTCACCAAACCTAGTACTAATCTCGCCAAAGCACGCTTAACTGCAGACTTCTGACGGGATCCGATGCATTAGCACTGGTATGATCGTACCCGTCAACTCTTGCGCAATCTATTTCGATAAAGGCTGCCCTTTATCACACCTTCGCCTCGAATTTGAATGCAAATTCGACCAAATAACGTTTGAAATTATTTATTTCGCAAAATGAAAATAACTAATTAGTTACAGCACGTTTAGAAAATTCTACTAAAAAACACTTTATCTGAAGTAAAATGGGAGGAGTACAACACGAGGACTTCCCAGGAGGCCACCAATCCAAGTACTACTCTCGCCCAAGCACGCTTAGCTACTATCGCGTAAATTCGGCCAAATAACGTTTTAAATTATTTATTTCGTAAAATAAAAATAACTAATTAGTTACATCACGTGTAGAAAATGAAACGAAAAACAACTTTATATGAAATAAACCGGGAGGGTGTAACACGAGGACTTCCCCAGAGGTCACCCAACCTAGTACTAATCTCGCGCAAGCACGCTTAACTGTGGAGTTCTGATGGGATCCGTTGCATTAGGCTGGTATTATCGTACCCGTCAACTCTTGCGCAATGTATTTATATACAGCTGCCCCTTATCGCACTTACGCCTCGAATTTGAATGCAAATTCGACCAAATAACGGTTGAAATTATTTATTTCTGAAAATGCAAATAACTAATTAGTTACACCACATTTAGAAAATTCTACAAAATAAAACTTTATATGAAGTAAAATAGGAGGGGTGCAACACAAGGACTTCGCAGGAGTTCACCAATCCGAGTACTACTCTCGCCCATGCACTCTTAGCTGCGGAGTTCTGATGGGATAAGGTACATTGGGGCTGGTATGATCGCACCCGTCAACTCTTGCGCAATCTATTTATATGAAGGTTGGCCTTTATCGCACTTGCACCTCGAATTTGAATGCACATTCGACAAAATAGCATTTGAAATTATTTATTTCGCAAAACGCAAATTACTAATTAGTTACACCACGTGTAGAAAATTCAACAAAAAAAAACTTTATATAAAATAAAATGGGAGGGGTGCAACACGAGGCCTTCCCAGGAGGTCACCCATCTTAGTACTACTCTTGTCGAAGCACGCTTAACTGTGGAGTTTTGATGGGATCCGGTGCATTAGTGCTGGTATGGTCACACCCGTTAACTCTTGTGCAATCTATTTATATAAAGACTGCCCCTTATTGCACTTGTGCCTCGAATTTGAATGCAAATTCGACCAAATAACGCAAAACGCAAATAACTAATTAGTTACACCATGTTTAGAAAATTCGACTAAAAAAAACTTTATACGAAATAAAATTGGAGGGGTGCAACACAAGAACTTCCTAGGAGGTCACCCATCCTAGTACTACTATCCCGCAAGCACGATTAACTGCGGAGATCTAATGGGATGCAGTGCATTACTGCTGGTATGATCACACCCGTCAAACCTTACGCAACCTATTTATATAATGGCTACCTCCTATCTCACTTGCTCCTCGAATTTGAATGCAAATTCGACCAAATAACGTTTCAAATTATTTATTTCGCAAAATGCAAATAACTAATTAGTTACACCACATTTATAAAATTCTACTAGAAAAAAAATTAAATGAAGTCAAATGGGAGGGGTGCAACATGAGGACTTCCCAAGAGGTCTCCAATCCTAGTACTACTCTCGCCCAAGCACGCTTAGCTACTCTCGCGCAAATTTAGCCAAATATTGTTTTAAATTATTTATTTTGCAAAATGAAAGTAACTAATTAGTTACACCACGTGCAGAAAGCGCAACGAAAAACAACGTTATATGAAATAAAATGGGAGGGGTGCAACATGAGGACTTCCCTGGAGGTCACCCAACCTAGTACTAATCTAGCCTAAGCACACTTAACTGCGGAGTTCTGATGGGATCCGGTGCATTAGCGCTGGTATGATCGTACCCGTCAACTCTTGCGCAATCTATTTATATAAAAGCTGCCCCTTATCGCACTTGCGCCTCGAATTTGAATGCAAATTCGACCAAATAACATTTGAAATTATTTGTTTCGCAAAAAGCAAATAACTAATTAGTTACACCATGTTTGGAAAATTTAACTAAAAAAAATTATATCAAATAAAATTGGAGACGTGCAACACGAGGATTTCCTGGAAGGTCACCCATCATAGTACTACTATCCTGCAAGCACGATTAACTACGGAGTTCTAATGGGATCCGGTGCATTACTGCTTGTATGATCACACTCGTCAACTCTTATGCAATCTATTTGTATAAAGGCTGCCTCCTATCGCACTTGCACCTCGAATTTGAATGCAAATTCGACCAAATAACGTTCCAAATTATTTATTTCGCAAAACGCAAATAACTAATTAGTTACACCACGGAGAGAAAATTCTACTAAAAAAAACTTTATATGAAGTAAAATGGGAGGGGTGCAACACGAGGACTTCCCAAGAGGTCACCAATCCTAGTACTACTCTCGCCCAAGCACGCTTAGCTACTCTCGCGCAAATTCGGCCAAATAACGTTTTAAATTGTGTATTTCGCAAAATGAAAATAACTAATTAGTTACACAACGTGTAGAAAAGGCAACGGAAAACAAGTTTATATGAAATAAAACGGGAGGGGTGCAACACGAGGACTTCCCTGGAGGTCACCAAACCTAGTACTAATCTCGCCCAAGCACGCTTAACTGCGGAGTTCTGACGAGATCCGGTGCATTAGCACAGGTATGATCGTACCCGTCAACTCTTGCACAATCTATTTCTATAAAGGCTGCCCCTTATCACACCTTCGCCTCGAATTTGAATGCAAATTCGACCAAATAACGTTTGAAATTATTTATTTCGCAAAATGAAAATAACTAATTAGTTACAGCACGTTTAGAAAATTCTACTAAAAAAAACTTTATATGAAGTAAAATGGGAGGGGTGCAACACGAGGACTTCCCAGGAGGCCACCAATCCAAGTACTACTCTCGCCCAAGCACGCTTAGCTACTATCGCGCAAATTCGGCCAAATAACGTTTTAAATTATTTATTTCGTAAAATAAAAATAACTAATTAGTTACATCACGTGTAGAAAATGAAACGAAAAACAACTTTATATGAAATAAACCGGGAGGGTGTAACACGAGGACTTCCCTGGAGGTCACCCAACCTAGTACTAATCTCGCGCAAGGACGCTTAACTGTGGAGTTCTGATGGGATCCGTTGCATTAGGCTGGTATTATCGTACCCGTCAACTCTTGCGCAATGTATTTATATACAGCTGCCCCTTATCGCACTTACGCCTCGAATTTGAATGCAAATTCGACCAAATAACGGTTGAAATTATTTATTTCTGAAAATGCAAATAACTAATTAGTTACACCACATTTAGAAAATTCTACAAAATAAAACTTTATATGAAGTAAAATAGGAGGGGTGCAACACAAGGACTTCGCAGGAGTTCACCAATCCGAGTACTACTCTCGCCCATGCACTCTTAGCTGCGGAGTTCTGATGGGATAAGGTACATTGGGGCTGGTATGATCGCACCCGTCAACTCTTGCGCAATCTATTTATATGAAGGTTGGCCTTTATCGCACTTGCACCTCGAATTTGAATGCACATTCGACAAAATAGCATTTGAAATTATTTATTTCGCAAAACGCAAATTACTAATTAGTTACACCACGTGTAGAAAATTCAACAAAAAAAAACTTTATATAAAATAAAATGGGAGGGGTGCAACACGAGGCCTTCCCAGGAGGTCACCCATCTTAGTACTACTCTTGTCGAAGCACGCTTAACTATGGAGTTTTGATGGGATCCGGTGCATTAGTGCTGGTATGGTCACACCCGTTAACTCTTGTGCAATCTATTTATATAAAGACTGCCCCTTATCGCACTTGTGCCTCGAATTTGAATGCAAATTCGACCAAATAACGCAAAACGCAAATAACTAATTAGTTACACCATGTTTAGAAAATTCGACTAAAAAAAACTTTATACGAAATAAAATTGGAGGGGTGCAACACAAGAACTTCCTAGGAGGTCACCCATCCTAGTACTACTATCCCGCAAGCACGATTAACTGCGGAGATCTAATGGGATGCAGTGCATTACTGCTGGTATGATCACACCCGTCAAACCTTACGCAACCTATTTATATAATGGCTACCTCCTATCTCACTTGCTCCTCGAATTTGAATGCAAATTCGACCAAATAACGTTTCAAATTATTTATTTCGCAAAATGCAAATAACTAATTAGTTACACCACATTTAGAAAATTCTACTAGAAAAAAAATTAAATGAAGTCAAATGGGAGGGGTGCAACATGAGGACTTCCCAAGAGGTCTCCAATCCTAGTACTACTCTCGCCCAAGCACGCTTAGCTACTCTCGCGCAAATTTAGCCAAATATTGTTTTAAATTATTTATTTTGCAAAATGAAAGTAACTAATTAGTTACACCACGTGCAGAAAGCGCAACGAAAAACAACGTTATATGAAATAAAATGGGAGGGGTGCAACATGAGGACTTCCCTGGAGGTCACCCAACCTAGTACTAATCTAGCCTAAGCACACTTAACTGCGGAGTTCTGATGGGATCCGGTGCATTAGCGCTGGTATGATCGTACCCGTCAACTCTTGCGCAATCTATTTATATAAAAGCTGCCCCTTATCGCACTTGCGCCTCGAATGTGAATGCAAATTCGACCAAATAACATTTGAAATTATTTGTTTCGCAAAAAGCAAATAACTAATTAGTTACACCATGTTTGGAAAATTTAACTAAAAAAAATTATATCAAATAAAATTGGAGACGTGCAACACGAGGATTTCCTGGAAGGTCACCCATCATAGTACTACTATCCTGCAAGCACGATTAACTACGGAGTTCTAATGGGATCCGGTGCATTACTGCTTGTATGATCACACTCGTCAACTCTTATGCAATCTATTTGTATAAAGGCTGCCTCCTATCGCACTTGCACCTCGAATTTGAATGCAAATTCGACCAAATAACGTTCCAAATTATTTATTTCGCAAAACGCAAATAACTAATTAGTTACACCACGGAGAGAAAATTCTACTAAAAAAAACTTTATATGAAGTAAAATGGGAGGGGTGCAACACGAGGACTTCCCAAGAGGTCACCAATCCTAGTACTACTCTCGCCCAAGCACGCTTAGCTACTCTCGCGCAAATTCGGCCAAATAACGTTTTAAATTGTGTATTTCGCAAAATGAAAATAACTAATTAGTTACACAACGTGTAGAAAAGGCAACGAAAAACAAGTTTATATGAAATAAAACGGGAGGGGTGCAACACGAGGACTTCCCTGGAGGTCACCAAACCTAGTACTAATCTCGCCCAAGCACGCTTAACTGCGGAGTTCTGACGAGATCCGGTGCATTAGCACAGGTATGATCGTACCCGTCAACTCTTGCGCAATCTATTTCTATAAAGGCTGCCCCTTATCACACCTTCGCCTCGAATTTGAATGCAAATTCGACCAAATAACGTTTGAAATTATTTATTTCGCAAAATGAAAATAACTAATTAGTTACAGCACGTTTAGAAAATTCTACTAAAAAACACTTTATCTGAAGTAAAATGGGAGGGGTGCAACACGAGGACTTCCCAGGAGGCCACCAATCCAAGTACTACTCTCGCCCAAGCACGCTTAGCTACTATCGCGCAAATTCGGCCAAATAACGTTTTAAATTATTTATTTCGTAAAATAAAAATAACTAATTAGTTACATCACGTGTAGAAAATGAAACGAAAAACAACTTTATATGAAATAAACCGGGAGGGTGTAACACGAGGACTTCCCTGGAGGTCACCCAACCTAGTACTAATCTCGCGCAAGCACGCTTAACTGTGGAGTTCTGATGGGATCCGTTGCATTAGGCTGGTATTATCGTACCCGTCAACTCTTGCGCAATGTATTTATATACAGCTGCCCCTTATCGCACTTACGCCTCGAATTTGAATGCAAATTCGACCAAATAACGGTTGAAATTATTTATTTCTGAAAATGCAAATAACTAATTAGTTACACCACATTTAGAAAATTCTACAAAATAAAACTTTATATGAAGTAAAATAGGAGGGGTGCAACACAAGGACTTCGCAGGAGTTCACCAATCCGAGTACTACTCTCGCCCATGCACTCTTAGCTGCGAAGTTCTGATGGGATAAGGTACATTGGGGCTGGTATGATCGCACCCGTCAACTCTTGCGCAATCTATTTATATGAAGGTTGGCCTTTATCGCACTTGCACCTCGAATTTGAATGCACATTCGACAAAATAGCATTTGAAATTATTTATTTCGCAAAATGCAAATTACTAATTAGTTACACCACGTGTAGAAAATTCAACAAAAAAAAACTTTATATAAAATAAAATGGGAGGGTGCAACACGAGGCCTTCCCAGGAGGTCACCCATCTTAGTACTACTCTTTTCGAAGCACGCTTAACTGTGGAGTTTTGATGGGATCCGGTGCATTAGTGCTGGTATGGTCACACCCGTTAACTCTTGTGCAATCTATTTATATAAAGACTGCCCCTTATCGCACTTGTGCCACGAATTTGAATGCAAATTCGACCAAATAACGCAAAACACAAATAACTAATTAGTTACACCATGTTTAGAAAATTCGACTAAAAAAAACTTTATACGAAATAAAATTGGAGGGGTGCAACACAAGAACTTCCTAGGAGGTCACCCATCCTAGTACTACTATCCCGCAAGCACGATTAACTGCGGAGATCTAATGGGATGCTGTGCATTACTGCTGGTATGATCACACCCATCAAACCTTACGCAACCTATTTATATAATGGCTACCTCCTATCTCACTTGCTCCTCGAATTTGAATGCAAATTCGACCAAATAACGTTTCAAATTATTTATTTCGCAAAATGCAAATAACTAATTAGTTACACCACATTTATAAAATTCTACTAGAAAAAAAATTAAATGAAGTCAAATGGGAGGGGTGCAACATGAGGACTTCCCAAGAGGTCTCCAATCCTAGTACTACTCTCGCCCAAGCACGCTTAGCTACTCTCGCGCAAATTTAGCCAAATATTGTTTTAAATTATTTATTTTGCAAAATGAAAGTAACTAATTAGTTACACCACGTGCAGAAAGCGCAACGAAAAACAACGTTATATGAAATAAAATGGGAGGGGTGCAACATGAGGACTTCCCTGGAGGTCACCCAACCTAGTACTAATCTAGCCTAAGCACACTTAACTGCGGAGTTCTGATGGGATCCGGTGCATTAGCGCTGGTATGATCATACCCGTCAACTCTTGCGCAATCTATTTATATAAAAGCTGCCCCTTCTCGCACTTGCGCCTCGAATTTGAATGCAAATTCGACCAAATAACATTTGAAAT
This sequence comes from Gossypium hirsutum, assembly GCF_007990345.1. Taxonomy (NCBI): domain Eukaryota; kingdom Viridiplantae; phylum Streptophyta; class Magnoliopsida; order Malvales; family Malvaceae; genus Gossypium; species Gossypium hirsutum. The sequence goes on along the minus strand of NC_053445.1, from coordinate 16,037,106 downwards.
TATTTGTTTCGCAAAAAGCAAATAACAAATTAGTTACACCATGTTTGGAAAATTTAACTACAAAAAATTATATCAAATAAAATTGGAGACGTGCAACACGAGGATTTCCTGGAAGGTCACCCATCATAGTACTACTATCCTGCAAGCACGATTAACTACGGAGTTCTAATGGGATCCGGTGCATTACTGCTTGTATGATCACACTCGTCAACTCTTATGCAATCTATTTGTATAAAGGCTGCCTCCTATCGCACTTGCACCTCGAATTTGAATGCAAATTCGACCAAATAACGTTCCAAATTATTTATTTCGCAAAACGCAAATAACTAATTAGTTACACCACGGAGAGAAAATTCTACTAAAAAAAACTTTATATGAAGTAAAATGGGAGGGGTGCAACACGAGGACTTCCCAAGAGGTCACCAATCCTAGTACTACTCTCGCCCAAGCACGCTTAGCTACTCTCGCGCAAATTCGGCCAAATAACGTTTTAAATTGTGTATTTCGCAAAATGAAAATAACTAATTAGTTACACAACGTGTAGAAAAGGCAACGAAAAACAAGTTTATATGAAATAAAACGGGAGGGGTGCAACACGAGGACTTCCCTGGAGGTCACCAAACCTAGTACTAATCTCGCCCAAGCACGCTTAACTGCGGAGTTCTGACGAGATCCGGTGCATTAGCACAGGTATGATCGTACCCGTCAACTCTTGCGCAATCTATTTCTATAAAGGCTGCCCCTTATCACACCTTCGCCTCGAATTTGAATGCAAATTCGTCCAAATAACGTTTGAAATTATTTATTTCGCAAAATGAAAATAACTAATTAGTTACAGCACGTTTAGAAAATTCTACTAAAAAACACTTTATCTGAAGTAAAATGGGAGGGGTGCAACACGAGGACTTCCCAGGAGGCCACCAATCCAAGTACTACTCTCGCCCAAGCACGCTTAGCTACTATCGCGCAAATTCGGCCAAATAACGTTTTAAATTATTTATTTCGTAAAATAAAAATAACTAATTAGTTACATCACGTGTAGAAAATGAAACGAAAAACAACTTTATATGAAAAAAACCGGGAGGGTGTAACACGAGGACTTCCCTGGAGGTCACCCAACCTAGTACTAATCTCGCGCAAGCACGCTTAACTGTGGAGTTCTGATGGGATCCGTTGCATTAGGCTGGTATTATCGTACCCGTCAACTCTTGCGCAATGTATTTATATACAGCTGCCCCTTATCGCACTTACGCCTCGAATTTGAATGCAAATTCGACCAAATAACGGTTGAAATTATTTATTTCTGAAAATGCAAATAACTAATTAGTTACACCACATTTAGAAAATTCTACAAAATAAAACTTTATATGAAGTAAAATAGGAGGGGTGCAACACAAGGACTTCGCAGGAGTTCACCAATCCGAGTACTACTCTCGCCCATGCACTCTTAGCTGCGAAGTTCTGATGGATAAGGTACATTGGGGCTGGTATGATCGCACCCGTCAACTCTTGCGCAATCTATTTATATGAAGGTTGGCCTTTATCGCACTTGCACCTCGAATTTGAATGCACATTCGACAAAATAGCATTTGAAATTATTTATTTCGCAAAATGCAAATTACTAATTAGTTACACCACGTGTAGAAAATTCAACAAAAAAAAACTTTATATAAAATAAAATGGGAGGGTGCAACACGAGGCCTTCCCAGGAGGTCACCCATCTTAGTACTACTCTTTTCGAAGCACGCTTAACTGTGGAGTTTGATGGGATCCGGTGCATTAGTGCTGGTATGGTCACACCCGTTAACTCTTGTGCAATCTATTTATATAAAGACTGCCCCTTATCGCACTTGTGCCACGAATTTGAATGCAAATTCGACCAAATAACGCAAAACACAAATAACTAATTAGTTACACCATGTTTAGAAAATTCGACTAAAAAAACTTTATACGAAATAAAATTGGAGGGGTGCAACACAAGAACTTCCTAGGAGGTCACCCATCCTAGTACTACTATCCCGCAAGCACGATTAACTGCGGAGATCTAATGGGATGCTGTGCATTACTGCTGGTATGATCACACCCATCAAACCTTACGCAACCTATTTATATAATGGCTACCTCCTATCTCACTTGCTCCTCGAATTTGAATGCAAATTCGACCAAATAACGTTTCAAATTATTTATTTCGCAAAATGCAAATAACTAATTAGTTACACCACATTTATAAAATTCTACTAGAAAAAAAATTAAATGAAGTCAAATGGGAGGGGTGCAACATGAGGACTTCCCAAGAGGTCTCCAATCCTAGTACTACTCTCGCCCAAGCACGCTTAGCTACTCTCGCGCAAATTTAGCCAAATATTGTTTTAAATTATTTATTTTGCAAAATGAAAGTAACTAATTAGTTACACCACGTGCAGAAAGCGCAACGAAAAACAACGTTATATGAAATAAAATGGGAGGGGTGCAACATGAGGACTTCCCTGGAGGTCACCCAACCTAGTACTAATCTAGCCTAAGCACACTTAACTGCGGAGTTCTGATGGGATCCGGTGCATTAGCGCTGGTATGATCATACCCGTCAACTCTTGCGCAATCTATTTATATAAAAGCTGCCCCTTCTCGCACTTGCGCCTCGAATTTGAATGCAAATTCGACCAAATAACATTTGAAATTATTTGTTTCGCAAAAAGCAAATAACAAATTAGTTACACCATGTTTGGAAAATTTAACTACAAAAAATTATATCAAATAAAATTGGAGACGTGCAACACGAGGATTTCCTGGAAGGTCACCCATCATAGTACTACTATCCTGCAAGCACGATTAACTACGGAGTTCTAATGGGATCCGGTGCATTACTGCTTGTATGATCACACTCGTCAACTCTTATGCAATCTATTTGTATAAAGGCTGCCTCCTATCGCACTTGCACCTCGAATTTGAATGCAAATTCGACCAAATAACGTTCCAAATTATTTATTTCGCAAAACGCAAATAACTAATTAGTTACACCACGGAGAGAAAATTCTACTAAAAAAAACTTTATATGAAGTAAAATGGGAGGGGTGCAACACGAGGACTTCCCAAGAGGTCACCAATCCTAGTACTACTCTCGCCCAAGCACGCTTAGCTACTCTCGCGCAAATTCGGCCAAATAACGTTTTAAATTGTGTATTTCGCAAAATGAAAATAACTAATTAGTTACACAACGTGTAGAAAAGGCAACGAAAAACAAGTTTATATGAAATAAAACGGGAGGGGTGCAACACGAGGACTTCCCTGGAGGTCACCAAACCTAGTACTAATCTCGCCCAAGCACGCTTAACTGCGGAGTTCTGACGAGATCCGGTGCATTAGCACAGGTATGATCGTACCCGTCAACTCTTGCGCAATCTATTTCTATAAAGGCTGCCCCTTATCACACCTTCGCCTCGAATTTGAATGCAAATTCGTCCAAATAACGTTTGAAATTATTTATTTCGCAAAATGAAAATAACTAATTAGTTACAGCACGTTTAGAAAATTCTACTAAAAAACACTTTATCTGAAGTAAAATGGGAGGGGTGCAACACGAGGACTTCCCAGGAGGCCACCAATCCAAGTACTACTCTCGCCCAAGCACGCTTAGCTACTATCGCGCAAATTCGGCCAAATAACGTTTTAAATTATTTATTTCGTAAAATAAAAATAACTAATTAGTTACATCACGTGTAGAAAATGAAACGAAAAACAACTTTATATGAAAAAAACCGGGAGGGTGTAACACGAGGACTTCCCTGGAGGTCACCCAACCTAGTACTAATCTCGCGCAAGCACGCTTAACTGTGGAGTTCTGATGGGATCCGTTGCATTAGGCTGGTATTATCGTACCCGTCAACTCTTGCGCAATGTATTTATATACAGCTGCCCCTTATCGCACTTACGCCTCGAATTTGAATGCAAATTCGACCAAATAACGGTTGAAATTATTTATTTCTGAAAATGCAAATAACTAATTAGTTACACCACATTTAGAAAATTCTACAAAATAAAACTTTATATGAAGTAAAATAGGAGGGGTGCAACACAAGGACTTCGCAGGAGTTCACCAATCCGAGTACTACTCTCGCCCATGCACTCTTAGCTGCGAAGTTCTGATGGGATAAGGTACATTGGGGCTGGTATGATCGCACCCGTCAACTCTTGCGCAATCTATTTATATGAAGGTTGGCCTTTATCGCACTTGCACCTCGAATTTGAATGCACATTCGACAAAATAGCATTTGAAATTATTTATTTCGCAAAATGCAAATTACTAATTAGTTACACCACGTGTAGAAAATTCAACAAAAAAAAACTTTATATAAAATAAAATGGGAGGGTGCAACACGAGGCCTTCCCAGGAGGTCACCCATCTTAGTACTACTCTTTTCGAAGCACGCTTAACTGTGGAGTTTTGATGGGATCCGGTGCATTAGTGCTGGTATGGTCACACCCGTTAACTCTTGTGCAATCTATTTATATAAAGACTGCCCCTTATCGCACTTGTGCCACGAATTTGAATGCAAATTCGACCAAATAACGCAAAACACAAATAACTAATTAGTTACACCATGTTTAGAAAATTCGACTAAAAAAAACTTTATACGAAATAAAATTGGAGGGGTGCAACACAAGAACTTCCTAGGAGGTCACCCATCCTAGTACTACTATCCCGCAAGCACGATTAACTGCGGAGATCTAATGGGATGCTGTGCATTACTGCTGGTATGATCACACCCATCAAACCTTACGCAACCTATTTATATAATGGCTACCTCCTATCTCACTTGCTCCTCGAATTTGAATGCAAATTCGACCAAATAACGTTTCAAATTATTTATTTCGCAAAATGCAAATAACTAATTAGTTACACCACATTTATAAAATTCTACTAGAAAAAAAATTAAATGAAGTCAAATGGGAGGGGTGCAACATGAGGACTTCCCAAGAGGTCTCCAATCCTAGTACTACTCTCGCCCAAGCACGCTTAGCTACTCTCGCGCAAATTTAGCCAAATATTGTTTTAAATTATTTATTTTGCAAAATGAAAGTAACTAATTAGTTACACCACGTGCAGAAAGCGCAACGAAAAACAACGTTATATGAAATAAAATGGGAGGGGTGCAACATGAGGACTTCCCTGGAGGTCACCCAACCTAGTACTAATCTAGCCTAAGCACACTTAACTGCGGAGTTCTGATGGGATCCGGTGCATTAGCGCTGGTATGATCATACCCGTCAACTCTTGCGCAATCTATTTATATAAAAGCTGCCCCTTCTCGCACTTGCGCCTCGAATTTGAATGCAAATTCGACCAAATAACATTTGAAATTATTTGTTTCGCAAAAAGCAAATAACAAATTAGTTACACCATGTTTGGAAAATTTAACTACAAAAAATTATATCAAATAAAATTGGAGACGTGCAACACGAGGATTTCCTGGAAGGTCACCCATCATAGTACTACTATCCTGCAAGCACGATTAACTACGGAGTTCTAATGGGATCCGGTGCATTACTGCTTGTATGATCACACTCGTCAACTCTTATGCAATCTATTTGTATAAAGGCTGCCTCCTATCGCACTTGCACCTCGAATTTGAATGCAAATTCGACCAAATAACGTTCCAAATTATTTATTTCGCAAAACGCAAATAACTAATTAGTTACACCACGGAGAGAAAATTCTACTAAAAAAAACTTTATATGAAGTAAAATGGGAGGGGTGCAACACGAGGACTTCCCAAGAGGTCACCAATCCTAGTACTACTCTCGCCCAAGCACGCTTAGCTACTCTCGCGCAAATTCGGCCAAATAACGTTTTAAATTGTGTATTTCGCAAAATGAAAATAACTAATTAGTTACACAACGTGTAGAAAAGGCAACGAAAAACAAGTTTATATGAAATAAAACGGGAGGGGTGCAACACGAGGACTTCCCTGGAGGTCACCAAACCTAGTACTAATCTCGCCCAAGCACGCTTAACTGCGGAGTTCTGACGAGATCCGGTGCATTAGCACAGGTATGATCGTACCCGTCAACTCTTGCGCAATCTATTTCTATAAAGGCTGCCCCTTATCACACCTTCGCCTCGAATTTGAATGCAAATTCGTCCAAATAACGTTTGAAATTATTTATTTCGCAAAATGAAAATAACTAATTAGTTACAGCACGTTTAGAAAATTCTACTAAAAAACACTTTATCTGAAGTAAAATGGGAGGGGTGCAACACGAGGACTTCCCAGGAGGCCACCAATCCAAGTACTACTCTCGCCCAAGCACGCTTAGCTACTATCGCGCAAATTCGGCCAAATAACGTTTTAAATTATTTATTTCGTAAAATAAAAATAACTAATTAGTTACATCACGTGTAGAAAATGAAACGAAAAACAACTTTATATGAAAAAAACCGGGAGGGTGTAACACGAGGACTTCCCTGGAGGTCACCCAACCTAGTACTAATCTCGCGCAAGCACGCTTAACTGTGGAGTTCTGATGGGATCCGTTGCATTAGGCTGGTATTATCGTACCCGTCAACTCTTGCGCAATGTATTTATATACAGCTGCCCCTTATCGCACTTACGCCTCGAATTTGAATGCAAATTCGACCAAATAACGGTTGAAATTATTTATTTCTAAAAATGCAAATAACTAATTAGTTACACCACATTTAGAAAATTCTACAAAATAAAACTTTATATGAAGTAAAATAGGAGGGGTGCAACACAAGGACTTCGCAGGAGTTCACCAATCCGAGTACTACTCTCGCCATGCACTCTTAGCTGCGGAGTTCTGATGGGATAAGGTACATTGGGGCTGGTATGATCGCACCCGTCAACTCTTGCGCAATCTATTTATATGAAGGTTGGCCTTTATCGCACTTGCACCTCGAATTTGAATGCACATTCGACAAAATAGCATTTGAAATTATTTATTTCGCAAAACGCAAATTACTAATTAGTTACACCACGTGTAGAAAATTCAACAAAAAAAAAACTTTATATAAAATAAAATGGGAGGGGTGCAACACGAGGCCTTCCCAGGAGGTCACCCATCTTAGTACTACTCTTGTCGAAGCACGCTTAACTGTGGAGTTTTGATGGGATCCGGTGCATTAGTGCTGGTATGGTCACACCCGTTAACTCTTGTGCAATCTATTTATATAAAGACTGCCCCTTATCGCACTTGTGCCTCGAATTTGAATGCAAATTCGACCAAATAACGCAAAACGCAAATAACTAATTAGTTACACCATGTTTAGAAAATTCGACTAAAAAAAACTTTATACGAAATAAAATTGGAGGGGTGCAACACAAGAACTTCCTAGGAGGTCACCCATCCTAGTACTACTATCCCGCAAGCACGATTAACTGCGGAGATCTAATGGGATACAGTGCATTACTGCTGGTATGATCACACCCGTCAAACCTTACGCAACCTATTTATATAATGGCTACCTCCTATCTCACTTGCTCCTCGAATTTGAATGCAAATTCGACCAAATAACGTTTCAAATTATTTATTTCGCAAAATGCAAATAACTAATTAGTTACACCACATTTATAAAATTCTACTAGAAAAAAAATTAAATGAAGTCAAATGGGAGGGGTGCAACATAAGGACTTCCCAAGAGGTCTCCAATCCTAGTACTACTCTCGCCCAAGCACGCTTAGCTACTCTCGCGCAAATTTAGCCAAATATTGTTTTAAATTATTTATTTTGCAAAATGAAAGTAACTAATTAGTTACACCACGTGCAGAAAGCGCAACGAAAAACAACGTTATATGAAATAAAATGGGAGGGGTGCAACATGAGGATTTCCCTGGAGGTCACCCAACCTAGTACTAATCTAGCCTAAGCACACTTAACTGCGGAGTTCTGATGGGATCCGGTGCATTAGCGCTGGTATGATCGTACCCGTCAACTCTTGCGCAATCTATTTATATAAAAGCTGCCCCTTATCGCACTTGCGCCTCGAATTTGAATGCAAATTCGACCAAATAACATTTGAAATTATTTGTTTCGCAAAAAGCAAATAACTAATTAGTTACACCATGTTTGGAAAATTTAACTAAAAAAAATTATATCAAATAAAATTGGAGACGTGCAACACGAGGATTTCCTGGAAGGTCACCCATCATAGTACTACTATCCTGCAAGCACGATTAACTACGGAGTTCTAATGGGATCCGGTGCATTACTGCTTGTATGATCACACTCGTCAACTCTTATGCAATCTATTTGTATAAAGGCTGCCTCCTATCGCACTTGCACCTCGAATTTGAATGCAAATTCGACCAAATAACGTTCCAAATTATTTATTTCGCAAAACGCAAATAACTAATTAGTTACACCACGGAGAGAAAATTCTACTAAAAAAAACTTTATATGAAGTAAAATGGGAGGGGTGCAACACGAGGACTTCCCAAGAGGTCACCAATCCTAGTACTACTCTCGCCCAAGCACGCTTAGCTACTCTCACGCAAATTCGGCCAAATAACGTTTTAAATTGTGTATTTCGCAAAATGTAAATAACTAATTAGTTACACAACGTGTAGAAAAGGCAACAAAAAACAAGTTTATATGAAATAAAACGGGAGGGGTGCAACACGAGGACTTCCCTGGAGGTCACCAAACCTAGTACTAATCTCGCCCAAGCACGCTTAACTGTGGAGTTCTGACGAGATCCGGTGCATTAGAACAGGTATGATCGTACCCGTCAACTCTTGCGCAATCTATTTCTATAAAGGCTGCCCCTTATCACACCTTCGCCTCGAATTTGAATGCAAATTCGACCAAATAACGTTTGAAATTATTTATTTCGCAAAATGAAAATAACTAATTAGTTACAGCACGTTTAGAAAATTCTATTAAAAAACACTTTATCTGAAGTAAAATGGGAGGGGTGCAACACGAGGACTTCCCAGGAGGTCACCAATCCAAGTACTACTCTCGCCCAAGCACGCTTAGCTACTATCGCGCAAATTCGGCCAAATAACGTTTTAAATTATTTATTTCGTAAAATAAAAATAACTAATTAGTTACATCACGTGTAGAAAATGAAACGAAAAACAACTTTATATGAAATAAACCGGGAGGGTGTAACACGAGGACTTCCCTGGAGGTCACCCAACCTAGTACTAATCTCGCGCAAGCACGCTTAACTGTGGAGTTCTGATGGGATCCGTTGCATTAGCGCTGGTATGATCGTACCTGTCAACTCTTGCGCAATGTATTTATATAAAGGCTGCCCCCTATCGCACTTACGCCTCGAATTTGAATGCAAATTCGACCAAATAACGTTTGAAATTATTTATTTCGCAAAATGCAAATAACTAATTAGTTACACCACGTTTAGAAAATTCTACTAATTAAAACTTTATATGAAGTAAAATAGGAGGGGTGCAACACAAGGACTTCGCAGGAGTTCACCAATCCTAGTACTACTCTCGCCCATGCACTCGTAACTGCGGAGCTCTGATGGGATAAGGTACATTAGTGCTGGTATGATCGCACCCGTCAACTCTTGCGCAATCTATTTAAATGAAGGCTGGCCCTTATCCTACTTGCGCCTCGAATTTGAATGCACATTTGACAAAATAACATTTCAAATTATTTATTTCGCAAAACGCAAATTACTAATTAGTTACACACGTGTAGAAAATTCAACGAAAAAAAACTTTATATAAAATAAAATGGGAGGAGTGCAACACGAGGCCTTCCCAGGAGGTCACCCATCCTAGTACTACTCTTGCCGAAGCACGCTTAACTGTGGAGTTTTGATGGGATCTGGTGTATTAGTGCTAGTATGGTGGCACCCGTTAACTTTTGGGCAATCTATTTATATAAAGGCTGCCCCTTATCGCACTTGTGCCTCGAATTTGAATGCAAATTCGACCAAATAACGCAAAACGCAAATAACTAATTAGTTACACCACGTTTAGAAAATTCGACTAAAAAAAACTTTATATGAAATAAAATTGGAGGGGTGCAACACGAGAACTTCCCAGGAGGTCACCCATCCTAGTATTACTATCTCGCAAGCACGATTAACTGCGGAATCTATTTATATAAAGGCTACCTCCTATCGCACTTGCGCCTCGAATTTGAATGCAAATTCGACCAAATAACGTTTCACATTATTTATTTCGCAGAATGCAAATAACTAATTAGTAACACCACGTTTAGAAAATTCTACTAGAAAAAATTATATGAAGTCAAATGGGAGGGGTGCAACATGAGGACTTCCCAGGAGGTCACCAATCCTAGTACTACTCTCGCCCAAGCACGCTTAGCTACTCTCGTGCAAATTCGGCCAAATAATGTTTTAAATTATTTATTTTGCAAAATGAAAATAACTAATTAGTTACACCACGTGCAGAAAACGCAACGAAAAACAATGTTATATGAAATAAAATGGGAGGGGTGCAACATGAGGACTTCCCTGGAGGTCACCCAACCTAGTACTAATCTATCTTAAGCACACTTAACTGAGGAGTTCTGATGGGATCCGGTGCATTAGCGCTGGTATGATCGTACCCGCCAACTCTTGCGCAATCTATTTATATAAAAGCTGCCCCTTGTCGAACTTGCGCCTCGAATTTGAATGCAAATTCGACCAAATAACATTTGAAATTATTTGTTTCGAAAAACGCAAATAACTAATTAGTTACACCATGTTCGGAAAATTTAACAAAAGAAAATTTATATCAAATAAAATTGGAGAGGTGGAACACGAGGATTTCCCGGAAGGTCACCCATCATAGTACTACTATCCCGCAAGCACGATTAACTACGGAGTTCTAATGGGATCCGGTGCATTACTGCTTGTATGATCACACCCGTCAACTCTTACGCAATCTGTTTATATAAAGGCTACCTCCTATCGTACTTGCGCCTCGAATTTGAATGGAAATTGGACCAAATAACGTTCCGAATTATTTATTCGCAGAATGCAAATAACTAATTAGTTACACCACGGTGAGAAAATTCTACTAGAAAAACATTATATGAAGTCAAATGGGAGGGGTGCAACATGAGGACTTCCCAGGAGGTCACCAATCCTAGTACTACTCTCGCCCTAGCACGCTTAGCTACTCTCGCGCAAATCCGGCCAAATAATGTTTTAAATTATTTATTTCGCAAAATGAAAATAACTAATTAGTTACACCACGTGCAGAAAACACAATGAAAAACAACGTTCTATGAAATAAAATGGGAGGGGCGCAACATGAGGACTTCCCTGGAGGTCACCCAACCTAGTACTAATCTAGCCTAAGCACACTTAACTGAGGAGTTCTGATGGGATCTGGTGCATTAGCGCTGGTATGATCGTACCCGTCAACTCTTGCGCAATCTATTTATATAAAAACTGCCCCTTATCGCACTTGCGCCTCGAATTTGAATGCAAATTTGACCAAATAACATTTGAAATTATTTGTTTCGAAAAACGCAAATAACTAATTAGTTACACCATGTTTAGAAAATTTAACTAAAAAAACTTTATATGAAATAAAATTGGAGAGGTGCAACACGAGGATTTCCCGGAAGGTCACCCATCATAGTACTACTATCCCGCAAGCACGATTAACTACGGAGTTCTAATGGGATCCGGTGCATTACTGCTTGTATGATCACACCCGTCAACTCTTACGCAATCTGTTTATATAAAGGCTACCTCCTATCGCACTTGCGCCTCGAATTTGAATGGAAATTGGACCAAATAACGTTCCGAATTATTTATTTCGCAGAATGCAAATAACTAATTAGTTACACCAGGGTGAGAAAATTCTACTAGAAAAACATTATATGAAGTCAAATGGGAGGGGTGCAACATGAGGACTTCCCAAGAGGTCACCAATCCTAGTACTACTCTCGCCCTAGCACGCTTAGCTACTCTCGCGCAAATTCGGCCAAATAATGTTTTAAATTATTTATTTCGCAAAATGAAAATAACTAATTAGTTACACCACGTGCAGAAAACACAATGAAAAACAACTTTCTATGAAATAAAATGGGAGGGGCGCAACATGAGGACTTCCCTGGAGGTCACCCAACCTAGTACTAATCTAGCCTAAGCACACTTAATTGAGGAGTTCTGATGGGATCCAGTGCATTAGCGCTGGTATGATCGTACCCGTCAACTCTTGCGCAATCTATTTATATAAAAACTGCCCCTTATCGCACTTGTGCCTCGAATTTGAATGCAAATTTGACCAAATAACATTTGAAATTATTTGTTTCGAAAAACGCAAATAACTAATTAGTTACACCATGTTTAGAAAATTTAACTAAAAAAAACTTTATATGAAATAAAATTGGAGAGGTGCAACACGAGGATTTCCCGGAAGGTCACCCATCATAGTACTACTATCCCGCAAGCACGCTTAACTACGGAGTTCTGATGGGATCCTGTGCATTACTATTGGTATGATCGCACCCGTCAACTCTTACGCAATCTATTTGTATAAAGGCTGCCCCTATCGCACTTGCGCCTCGTATTTGAATGCAAATTCGACCAAATAACGTTCCAAATTTTTTATTTCGCAAAACACAAATAACTAATTAGTTACACCACGTGTAGAAAATGCAACTAAAAATCAACTTTATTTGAAATAAAATGGTAGGGATGAAACACAAGGACTTCCTAGGAGTTCACCAATATTAGTACTACTCTTACCCAAATACGCTTAGTTGTGGAGTTCTGATGGGATTTGGTACATTAGTGCTGGTATGATCGCACCCGTCAACTCTTGCGCAATTTATTTATATAAAGGCTGGCCATTATCGCACGTGCGCCTCGAATTTCACTGCACATTCGACAAAATAATGTTTCAAATTATTTATTTTGCAAAACGAAAATAACTAATATGTTACACCACGTGTAGAAATTGCAACTAAAAAAAATTTATACGAAATAAAATTAGAAGGGTGCAACGCGAGGACTTCCTGAGAGGACATCCATCCTAATACTACTCTGGCCCAAGCACGCTTAACTGCGAAGTTCTGATGGGATCCGGTGCATTAGAGCTGGTATGATCGCACCCATCAACTCTTGCGTAATCTATATATATAAGGGCTGCCCCTTACCGCACTTGCGCCTCGAATTTGAATGCAAATTTGACCAAATAACGTTTCAAGTTATATATTTCGCAAAATGAAAATAACTAATTAGTGTATAAAATGCAACTAAAAAAAATTTATACAAAATAAAACGGGAGGGGTGCAACACGAGGTCTTCCTAGGAGGTCACCCATCCTCGTACTACTATCTCACAAGCATGATTAACTTCGGAGTTCTAATGGGATCCGGTGCATTACTGCTGGTATGATCACACCCGTCAACTCTTATGCAATCTATTTATATAAAGGCTGCCTTCTATCGCACTTGCGCCTCGAATTTGAATGCAAATTCGACAAAATAATGTTTGAAATTATTTATCTCGCAAAACGCAAATAACTAATTAGTTACACCACATTTAGAAAATTCTACTAAAAAAACCTTATATGAAGTAAAATAGGAGGGGTGCAACTCGAGGACTTCCTAGGAGTTCACAATTCCTAGTACTCCTCTCGCCCAAGCACGTTTAGCTACTCTTGCGCAAATTCGGCCAACTAACGTTTTAAATTATTTATTTCCCAAAATGAAAATAACTAATTAGTTACACCACGTGTAGAAAATGAAACGAAAAATAAATTTATATGAAATAAAATGGAATAGGTGCAAGACGAGGACTTCTGATAGAGGAATGCGCGTGTACCAAGATCGAGTCGTCAAGTCACGAGAAAGTCCTACGAGATCTATAAACAAATTAGCTGCAACGAAAATGGAAAACAGAGAACTAAACTTGTTAGATCAAGAAACCCAAATCGAATAGAATAAGAAATACTTGGGTGGCAAGAAATCTGGAAATTATGAATGAAAAACGTTTCTTGATGCCTAAGAACGAAGTCGAATCAGATCTTGAAATTTGGAAAGGCTGAAACGTAACAAGAACAATTAATCCCATGTTAATCAATAATCAACACAAGCAGAAATTAATAAAGAAGAACGAACAGCAAGAAGGATTTCACTACTCCCTTCAAACGGCTCTAATCTCCCTCCAATGAAGAAAAATGGCAAGAAAAAGGCTAAAGATGGCTCCCACAATCAAAACGATTGTTAAAACTCCTTCTAAAGAAAACTCAAGAGAAAATTCTTGGAGAACTCAATGAGAATTTTCACTCAACAAAAAAAATTTGATTTCAATGTATTCTTCAAGTATAATCTGTCTAAGGGTGGCTGGCCAAGCTATACATATAGGCCTTCTAACTATTTTCCTAGTCCTAATAGGAAAACTAAAAAAAATCTATTTTTTTTTCTTTAAAGGGGAAATTCAGCCAAGGACTTTAAATGGGCCTCTTGGACTGAATTTTTACATAGAAATTTATTCATAAAATCTAAAAATGAAAACTAAGTATTTAAAGAATTAAAACTTAACAAATAGGGCCACTTTGACAATATGGCCTGATTTTAAACTAAGTTTAATTTAAATTTCTTGATTGGGCTTGGAACATCTTATTGGGCCTTGTCTTCAAGAACTTGGGCTTGTAATCCGTTCTCTCCCGAAATTGGCTTGTTAATGCTCGTAATTGAGATCAAATGCGCCTTAGTTGCAAGATTCGGTTTCTTGGACCAAGATTTCCAAGATTTAAAATCTTGATTTTCTTGATTCTTGAAATCGAACAAAACAGCAAAATTGGACCAAGATTCAGTTTCTTGATTTTCTTGAAAACAAGAAAGTGAATCTTGATTTTCTTTTTCCTACGTATACGCATCCAAGGCCTTTGTGACTCATATCAACTTCCCTAGAGGTCACCCAACCTAGTACTACTCTCGCCCAAGCACGCTTAATTGAGGAGTTTTGATGGGATCCGGTGCATTAGCGCTGGTATGATCGTACCCGTCAACTCCTGCGCAATCTATTTATATAAAGGCTGCCCCTTATCATACTTGCACCTTGAATTTGAATGCAAATTCGGCCAAATAACGTTTGAAATTATTTCTTTCCCAAAACGCAAATAACTAATTAGTTACACCACGTTTAGAAAATTTAACTAAAAAAAATTTATATAAAATAAAATTGAAGAGGTGCAACACGAGGACTTCCCAGAAGGTCACCCATAATAGTACTACTATCCTGCAAGCACGCTTAAGTACGGGGTTCTGACGGGAACCTATGCATTACTGCTGGTATGATCACACCCGTCAACTCTTACGTAATCTATTTATATAAAGGCTGCCCCCTATCGCACTTGTGCCTCGAATTTGAATGCAAATTCGACCAAATAACATTTCTAATTTTTCATTTCGCAAAACACAAATAACTAATTAGTTACATCATGTGTAGAAAATGCAACTAAAAATAAAGTTTATGTGAAATAAAATTGGAGAGGTGCAAAACGAAGACTTCGCAGAAGGTCACCCATCATAGTACTACTATCCCGCAAGCACGCTTAACTACAGAGTTCTACTGGGATCCTATGCTTTACTGCTTGTATTGTCACACCCGTCAACTCTTATGCAATCTATTCATATAAAGGCTGCTCCTTATCAAACTTTCGCCTCGAATTTGAATGCAAATTCGACCAAATAACGTTTGAAATTATTTATTTCGCAAAATGCAAATAACTAGTTAGTTACACCATGTTTCGAAAATTTAACTAAAAAAACATTTTATGAAATAAAATTGAAGAGGTGTAACAAGAGGACTTCCCGGAAGGTCACCCATCATAGTACTAGTATCCCGCAACAACGCTTAACTACGGGGTTATAATGGGATCCTATGCATTACTACTGGTATGATTATACCTGTCAACTCTTACGCAATCTATTTATATAAATGCTGCCCCCATCGCACTTGCGCCTCGAATTTGAATGCAAATTCGATCAAATAACATTTCAAATTATTTAATTCGCAAAATGCAAATAACTAATTAGTTACACCACGTTTAGAAACTTTAACTAAATAAAACATTATATGAAGTAAAATGGGAGGGGTGCAACACGAGGACTTCCCTTGAGGTCACCAATCATAGTACTACTCTCGCCCAAGCACGCTTAGCTACTCTCGCGCAAATTCGGCCAAATAATATTTTAAATGATTTATTTCGCAAAATGAAAATAAGTAATTAGTTACACCACATGTAGAAAATGCAACGAAAAACAACTTTATATGAAATAAAACGGGAGGGGTGCAACAGGAGGACTTCCCTGGAGGTCTCCCAACCTAGTACTAATCTCGCCCAAGCACACTTAACTGCGGAGTTCTGATGGGATCCGGTGCATTAGTGCTGGTATGATCGTGCCCGTCAACTCTTGCGCAATCTATTTATATAAAGCCTGCCGCTTATCACACTTACGCCTCGAATATGAATGCAAATTCGACATAATAACGGTTGAAATTATTTATTTCAAAAAATGCAAATAACTAATTAGTTACACAATGTTTAGAAAATTTAATTAAAAAAAACTTTATATGAAATAAAATTAGAAAGGTGCAAAACGAGGATTTCCCAGAAGGTCACCCATCATAGTACTACTATCCCGCAAGCACGCTAAACTACAGAGTTCTGATGGGATTCTATGCATTAGTGCTGGTATTGTCACACCCGTCAACTCTTACGCAATCTATTTATATAAAAGCTGCACCTTATCAGACTTTCGCCTCGAATTTGAATGCCAATTCGAGCAAATAACGTTTGAAATTATTTATTTCGCATAACGCAAATAACGAATTAGTTACACCACATTTAGAAACTTTAACTAAAAAAAACTTTTTATGGAAAAAAATTTGAGAGGTGCAACCCGTGGTCTTCCCAGAAGGTCACCCATCATTATACTTCTATCCCACAAGCACGCTTAACTACGGAGTTCTGATGGGATCTTGTGCATTACTACTGGTATGATCACACCTGTCAAATCTTACGCAATCTATTTATATAAAGGCTGCCCCTATTACACTTGTGCCTCAAATTTGAATGCAAATTCAACCAAATAACGTTTCAAATTATTTATTTCGCAAAATGAAAATAAGTAATTAGTTACACCACGCTTAGAAAATTCTACTAAAAAAACATTATATGAAGTAAAATGGGAGGGGTGCAACACGAGGACTTCCCTTGAGGTCACCAATCCAAGTACTACTCTCGCCCAAGCACGCTTAGCTACTCTCGCGCAAATTCGGCCAAATAATATTTTTAAATTATTTATTTCGCAAAATGAAAATAAGTAATTAGTTACACCACATGTAGAAAATGCAACGAAAAACAACTTTATATGAAATAAACTGGGAGGGGTGCAACACGAGGACTTCCCTGGAGGTCTCCCAACCTAGTACTAACCTCGCCCAAGCACACTTAACTGCGGAGTTCTGATGGGATCCGGTGCATTAGTGCTGGTATGATCGTGCCCGTCAACTCTTGCGCAATCTATTTATATAAAGCCTGCCGCTTATCACACTTACGCCTCGAATATGAATGCAAATTCGACATAATAACGGTTGAAATTATTTATTTCAAAAAATGCAAATAACTAATTAGTTACACCACGTTTAGAAAATTTAATTAAAAAAAACTTTATATGAAATAAAATTAGAAAGGTGCAAAACGAGGATTTCCCAGAAGGTCACCCATCATAGTACTACTATCCCGCAAGCACGCTAAACTACAGAGTTCTGATGGGATTCTATGCATTAGTGCTGGTATTGTCACACCCGTCAACTCTTACGCAATCTATTTATATAAAAGCTGCCCCTTATCAGACTTTCGCCTCGAATTTGAATGCCAATTCGAGCAAATAACGTTTGAAATTATTTATTTCGCATAACGCAAATAACGAATTAGTTACACCACATTTAGAAACTTTAACTAAAAAAAACTTTTTATGGAAAAAAATTTGAGAGGTGCAACCCGAGGTCTTCCCAGAAGGTCACCCATCATTGTACTTCTATCCCACAAGCACGCTTAACTACGGAGTTCTGATGGGATCTTGTGCATTACTACTGGTATGATCACACCTGTCAAATCTTACGCAATCTATTTATATAAAGGCTGCCCCTATTACACTTGTGCCTCAAATTTGAATGCAAATTCAACCAAATAACGTTTCAAATTATTTATTTCGCAAAATGAAAATAAGTAATTAGTTACACCACGCTTAGAAAATTCTACTAAAAAAACATTATATGAAGTAAAATGGGAGGGGTGCAACACGAGGACTTCCCTTGAGGTCACCAATCCAAGTACTACTCTCGCCCAAGCACGCTTAGCTACTCTCGCGCAAATTCGGCCAAAGAATATTTTTAAATTATTTATTTCGCAAAATGAAAATAAGTAATTAGTTACACCACATGTAGAAAATGCAACGAAAAACAACTTTATATGAAATAAAACGGGAGGGGTGCAACACGAGGACTTCCCTGGAGGTCTCCCAACCTAGTACTAACCTCGCCCAAGCACACTTAACTGCGGAGTTCTGATGGGATCCGGTGCATTAGTGCTGGTATGATCGTGCCCGTCAACTCTTGCGCAATCTATTTATATAAAGCCTGCCGCTTATCACACTTACGCCTCGAATATGAATGCAAATTCGACATAATAACGGTTGAAATTATTTATTTCAAAAAATGCAAATAACTAATTAGTTACACCACGTTTAGAAAATTTAATTAAAAAAAACTTTATATGAAATAAAATTAGAAAGGTGCAAAACGAGGATTTCCCAGAAGGTCACCCATCATAGTACTACTATCCCACAAGCACGCTAAACTACAGAGTTCTGATGGGATTCTATGCATTAGTGCTGGTATTGTCACACCCGTCAACTCTTACGCAATCTATTTATATAAAAGCTGCCCCTTATCAGACTTTCGCCTCGAATTTGAATGCCAATTCGAGCAAATAACGTTTGAAATTATTTATTTCGCATAACGCAAATAACGAATTAGTTACACCACATTTAGAAACTTTAACTAAAAAAACTTTTTATGAAAAAAAATTTGAGAGGTGAAACCCGAGGTCTTCCCAGAAGGTCACCCATCATTGTACTTCTATCCCACAAGCACGCTTAACTACGGAGTTCTGATGGGATCCTGTGCATTACTACTGGTATGATCACACCTGTCAAATCTTACGCAATCTATTTATATAAAGGCTGCCCCTATTACACTTGTGCCTCAAATTTGAATGCAAATTCAACCAAATAACGTTTCAAATTATTTATTTCGCAAAATGAAAATAAGTAATTAGTTACACCACGCTTAGAAAATTCTACTAAAAAAACATTATATGAAGTAAAATGGGAGGGGTGCAACACGAGGACTTCCCTTGAGGTCACCAATCCAAGTACTACTCTCGCCCAAGCACGCTTAGCTACTCTCGCGCAAATTCGGCCAAATAATATTTTTATATTATTTATTTCGCAAAATGAAAATAAGTAATTAGTTACACCACATGTAGAAAATGCAACGAAAAACAACTTTATATGAAATAAAACGGGAGGGGTGCAACACGAGGACTTCCCTGGAGGTCTCCCAACCTAGTACAAATCTCTCCCAAGCACACTTAACTGCGGAGTTCTGATGGGATCCGGTGCATTAGCGCTGGCATGATCGTGCCCGTCAACTCTTGCGCAATCTATTTATATAAAGGCTACCCCTTATCGCACTTGCGCCTCGAATATGAATGCAAATCCGACATAATAACAGTTGAAATTATTTATTTCGGAAAATGCAAATAACTAATTAGTTACACCACGTTTAGAAATTTTAATTAAAAAAAACTTTATATGAAATAAAATTAGGAAGGTGAAAAATGGGGACTTCCTAGAAGGTCACCCATCATAGTACTACTATCCCGCAAGCACGCTAAACTACAGAGTTCTAATGGGATCCTATGCATTACTGCTGGTATTGTCACAGCCGTCAACTCTTACGGAATCTATTTATATAAAAGCTGCCCATTATCACACTTTCGTCTCGAATTTGAATGCAAATTCGACCAAATAACGTTTGAAATTATTTATTTCGCAAAACGCAAATAACTAATTAGTTACACCACATTTAGAAACTTTAACTAAAAAAACTTTTTATGAAATAAAATTTGAGAGGGGCAACCCGAGGTTTTCCCGGAAGGTCACCCATCATAGTACTTCTATCCCACAAGCACGCTTAACTACGGAGTTCTGATGGGATCTTGTGCATTACTACTGGTATGATCACACCTGCCAAATCTTACGTAATCTATTTATATAAAGGCCGCCTCCTATTGCACTTGCGCCTCAAATTTGAATGCAAATTCAACCAAATAACGTTTTAAATTATTTATTTCGCAAAATGCAAATAAGTAATTAGTTACACCATGTTTAGAAAATTCTACTAAAAAAACATTATATGAAGTAAAATGGGAGGGGTGCAACACGAGGACTTCCCAGGAGGTCACCAATCATAGTACTACTCTCGCCCAAGCACGCTTAGCTACTCTCGCGCAAATTCGGCCAAATCATATTTTAAGTTATTTATTTCGCAAAATGAAAATAAGTAATTAGTTACACCACATGTAGAAAATGCAACGAAAAACAACTTTATATGAAATAAAACGGGAGTGGTGCAACACGAGGACTTCCCTGGAGGTCTCGCAACCTAGTACTAATCCTTCCCAAGCACACTTAACTGCGGAGTTCTGATGGGATCCGGTGCATTATCGCTGGTATGATTGTGCCCGTCAATTCTTGCGCAATCTGTTTATATAAAGGCTACCCCTTATCGCACTTGCGCCTCGAATATGAATGCAAATTCGACATAATAACGGTTGAAATTATTTATTTCGAAAAACGCAAATAACTATTTAGTTACACCACGTTTAGAAAATTTAATTTAAAAAAAACTTTATATAAAATAAAATTAGAAAGGTACAAAACGAGGATGTCCTAGAAGGTCACCCATAATAGTACTACTATCATGCAAGCATGCTAAACTTCAGAGTTCTGATGGGATCCTATGCATTACTGCTGGTATTGTCACACCCGTCAACTCTTACGCAGTCTATTTATATAAAGGCTGCCCCTTATCACACTTTCGCCTCGAATTTGAATGCAAATTCGACCAAATAACGTTTGAAATTATTTATTTCGCAAAACGCAAATAACTAATTAGTTACACCACATTTAGAAACTTTAACTAAAAAAAACTTCTTAAGAAATAAAATTTGAGAGGTGCAAAACGAGGACTTCCCGAAAGGTCACCCATCATAGTACTACTATCTCACAAGCACGCTTAACTACGGAGTTCTAATGGGATCTTGTGCATTACTACAGGTATGATCACACCTATCAAATCTTACGCAATCTATTTATATACAGGCTGCCCCCAATTACACTTGTGCCTCAAATTTGAATGCAAATTCAACCAAATAACGTTTCAAATTATTTATTTCGCAAAATGCAAATAAGTAATTAGTTACACCACGTTTAGAAAATTCTACTAAAAAAACATTATATGAAGTAAAATGGGAGGGGTGCAACACGAGGACTTCCCTTGAGGTCACCAATCCAAGTACCACTCTCGCCCAAGCACGCTTAGCTACTCTCGCGCAAATCCGGCCAAATAATATTTTAAATTATTTATTGCGCAAAATGAAAATAAGTAATTAGTTACACCACATGTAGACAATACAACGAAAAACAACTTTATATGAAATAAAACGGGAGGGGTGCAACAGGAGGACTTCCCTGGAGGTCTCCCAACTTAGTACAAATCTCGCCCAACCACACTTAACTGCGGAGTTCTGATGGGATCCGGTGCATTAGTGCTGGTATGATCGTAGCCGTCAACTCTTGCGCAATCTATTTACATAAAGGCTGCCCCTTATCGCACTTGTCCCTCGAATATGAATGAAAATCCGACATAATAACAGTTGAAATTATTAATTTCGAAAACACAAATAACTAATTAGTTACACCACGTTTAGAAAATTTAATTAAAAAAAACTTTATATGAAATAAAATTAGGAAGGTGAAAAATGAGGACTTCCCAGAAGGTCACCCATCATAGTACTACTTTCCCGCAAGCACGCTAAACTACAGAGTTCTAATGGGATCCTATGCATTACTGCTGGTATTGTCACAGCCGTCAACTCTTACGGAATCTATTTATATAAAAGCTGCCCCTTATCACACTTTCGCCTCGAATTTGAATGCAAATTCGACCAAATAACGTTTGAAATTATTTATTTCGCAAAACGCAAATGACTAATTAGTTACACCACATTTAGAAACTTTAACTAAAAAAACTTTTTAAGAAATAAAATTTGAGAGGGGCAACCCGAGGTTTTCCCGGAAGGTCACCCATCATAGTACTTCTATCCCACAAGCACGCTTAACTACGGAGTTCTGATGGGATCTTGTGCATTACTACTGGTATGATCACACCTGTCAAATCTTACGCAATCTATTTATATAAAGGCTGCCCCCTATTGCACTTGCGCCTCAAATTTGAATGCAAATTCAACCAAATAACGTTTCAAATTATTTATTTCGCAAAATGCAAATAAGTAATTAGTTACACCACGTTTAGAAAATACTACTAAAAAAACATTATATGAAGTAAAATGGGAGGGGTGCAACACGAGGACTTCCCAAGAGGTCACCAATCATAGTACTACTCTCGCCCAAGCACGCTTAGCTACTCTCGCACAAATTCGGCGAAATAATATTTTAAATTTTTTATTTCGCAAAATGAAAATAAGTAATTAGTTACACCACATGTAGAAAATGCAACGAAGAACAACTTTATATGAAATAAAACGGGAGGGGTGCAACACGAGGACTTCCCAGGAGGTCACCAATCATAGTACTACTCTCGCCCAAGCACGCTTAGCTACTCTCGCACAAATTCGGCCAAATAATATTTTAAATTATTTATTTCGTAAAATGAAAATAAGTAATTAGTTACACCACATGTAGAAAATGCAACGAAGAACAACTTTATATGAAATAAAACGGGAGGGGTGCAACACGAGGACTTCCGTGGAGGTCTCCCAACCTAGTACTAATCTCGCCCAAGCACACTTAACTGCGGAGTTCTGATGGACTCCGGTGCATTAGCGCTGGTATGATCGTGCCCGTCAAATCTTGCGCAATCGAATTATATAAAGGCTGCCCCTTATCGTACTTGCGCCTCGAATATGAATGCAAATCTGACATAATAACAGGTGAAATTATTTATTTCGAAAAACGCAAATAACTAATTAGTTACGCCACGTTTAGAAAATTTAATTAAAAAAACTTTATATGAAATAAAATTAGAAAGGTGAAGAACGAGGACTTCCCAGAAGATCACCCATCATAGTACTACTATCCCGCAAGCACGCTAAACTACAGAGGTCTGATAGGATCCTATGCATTACTGCTAGTATTGTCACACCCGTCAACTCTTACGCAATCTATTTATATAAAAGCTGCCCCTTATCACACTTTCGCCTCAAATTTGAATGCAAATTCGACCAAATAACGTTTCAAATTATTTATGTCGCAAAACGCAAATAACTAATTAGTTACAGCAAATTTAGAAACTTTAACTAAAAAAAACTTTTTATGAAATAAATTTGAGAGGTGCAACACGAGGACTTCCCGGAAGGTCACCCATCATAGTACTACTATCCCACAAGCACGCTTAATTACGGAGTTCTGATGGGATCTTGTGCATTACTACTGGTATGATAACACCTGTCAAATCTTACGCAATCAATTTATATAAAGGCTGCCCCCTATTACACTTGTGCCTCAAATTTGAATGCAAATTCAACCAAATAACGTTTCAAATTATTTATTTCGCAAAATGCGAATAAGTAATTAGTTACACCACGTTTAGAAAATTCTACTAAAAAAAACATTATATGAAGTAAAATGGGAGGGGTGCAACACGAGGACTTCCCTTGAGGTCACCAATCCAAGTACTACTCTCGCCCAAGCACGCTTAGCTACTCTCGCGCAAATTCGGCCAAATAATATTTTAAATTATTTATTTCGCAAAATCAAAATAAGTAATTAGTTACACCACATGTAGAAAATGCAACGAAAAACAACTTTATATGAAATAAAATGGGAGGGGTGCAACACGAGGACTTCCTGGAGGTCTCCCAACCTAGTACAAATCTCGCCCAAGCACACTTAACTGCGGAGTTCTGATGGAATCCGGTGCATTAGCGCTGGTATGATCGTGCCCGTCAACTCTTGCGCAATCTATTTATATAAAGGCTGCCCCTTATCGCACTTGCGCCTCGAATATGAATTCAAATCTAACATAATAACAGGTGAAATTATTTATTTCGAAAAACGCAAATAACTATAGAGTACTACTATCCTGCAAGCACGCTAAACTACAGAGTTCTGATGGGATCCTATGCATTACTGCTGGTATTGTCACACCCGTCAACTCTTACGCAATCTATTTATATAAAAGCTACCCCTTATCACACTTTTGCCTCGAATTTGAATGCAAATTCGACCAAATAACGTTTGAAATTATTTATTTCGCAAAACGCAAATAACTAATTAGTTACACCACATTTAGAAACTTCAACTAAAAAAAACTTTTTATGAAATACAATTTGAGAGGTGCGACCCAAGGTTTTCTCGGAAGGTCACCCTTCATAGTACTACTACCCCACAAGCACGCCTAACTACGGAGTTCTAATGGGATCTTGTGCATTACTACTGGTATGATCACACCTGTCAAATCTTACGCACTCTATTTATATAAAGGCTGCCCCCTATTGCACTTGCGCCTCAAATTTGAATGCAAATTCAACCAAGTAACATTTCAAATTATTTATTTCGCAAAATGCAAATAAGTAATTAGTTACACCACATTTAGAAAATTCTACTAAAAAAACATTATATGAAGTAAAATGGGAGGGGTGCAACACGAGGACTTCCCAAGAGGTCACCAATCATAGTACTACTCTCGCCCAAGCACGCTTAGCTACTCTCGCGCAAATTCGGCCAAATAATATTTTAAATTATTTATTTCGCAAAATGAAAATAAGTAATTAGTTACACCATATGTAGAAAATGCAACAAAAAACAACTTTATATGAAATAAAAAGGGAGGGGTGCAACACGAGGACTTCCCTGGAGGTCTCCCAACCAAGTACTAATCTCACCCAAGCACACTTAACTGCGGAGTTCTGATGGGATCCGGTGCATTAGCGCTGGTATGATCGTGCCCGTCAACTCTTGCGCAATCTATTTATATAAAGCCTGCAGCTTATCACACTTGTGCCTCGAATATGAATGCAAATTCGACATAATAACGATTGAAATTATTTATTTCAAAAAATGCAAATAACTAATTAGTTACACCACGTTTAGAAAATTTAATTAAAAAAAACTTTATATGAAATAAAACTAGAAAGGTGCAAAACGAGGACTTCCCCGAAGGTCACCCATCATAGTACTACTATCCCGCAAGCACGCTAAACTACAGAGTTCTGATGGGATCCTATGCATCAGTGCTGGTATTGTCACACCCGTCAACTCTCACGCAATCTATTTATATAAAAGCTGCCCCTTATCAGACTTTCGCCTCGAATTTGAATGCAAATTCGAACAAATAACATTTGAAATTATTTATTTCGCATAACGCAAATAACGAATTAGTTACACCACAGTTAGAAACTTTAACTAAAAAAAACTTTTTATGAAATAAAATTTGAGAGGTGCAACCCGAGGTCTTCCCAGAAGGTCACCTATCATTGTACTGCTATCCCACAAGCACGCTTAACTACGGAGTTCTGATGTGATCTTGCGCATTACTGCTGGGATGATCACAACTGTCAAATCTTACGCAATCTATTTATATAAAGGCTGCCCCCTATTGCATTTGCGCCTCAAATTTGAATGCAAATTCAACCAAATAATGTTTCAAATTATTTATTTCGCAAAATGCAAATAAGTAATTAGTTACACCACTTTTTGAAAATTCTACTAAAAAAACATTATATGAAGTAAAATGGGAGAGGTGCAACACGAGGACTTCCCAGGAGGTCACCAATCCAAGTACTACTCTCGCCCAAGCACGCTTAGCTACTCTCGCGCAAATTCGGCCAAATAATATTTTAAATTATTTATTTCGCTAAATGAAAATAAGTAATTAGTTACACCACATGTAGAAAATGCAACGAAAAACAACTTTATATGAAATAAAACGGGAGGGGTGCAACACGAGGACTTCCCTGGAGGTCTCCCAACCTAGTACTAATCTCGCCCAAGCACACTTAACTGCGGAGTTCTGATGGGATCCGGTGCATTAGCGCTGGTATGATCGTGCCCGTCAACTCTTGCGCAATCTATTTATATAAAGGCTGCCGCTTATCGCACTTGCGCCTCGAATATGAATGCAAATTCAACATCATAACGGTTGAAATTATTTATTTCGAAAAACGCAAATAACTAATTAGTTACACCATGTTTAGATAATTTAATTTAAAAAACTTTATATGAAATAAAATTAGAAAGGTGCAAAACGAGGACTTCCCAGAAGGTCACCCATCATAGTACTACTATCCCGCAAGCACGCTAAACTACAGAATCCTGATGGGATCCTATGCATTAGTGCTGGTATTGTCACACCCGTCAACTCTTACGCGATCTATTTATATGAAAGCTGCCCCTTATCATACTTTCGCCTCGAATTTGAATGCAAATTCGACCAAATAACGTTTGAAATTATTTATTTCGCATAACGCAAATAACGAATTAGTTACACCACATTTAGAAACTTTAACTAAAAAAAACTTTTTATGGAAAAAAATTTGAGAGGTGCAACCCGAGGTCTTCCCAGAAGGTCACCCATCATTGTACTTCAAATTATTTATTTCGCAAAATGCAAATAAGTAATTAGTTACACAACTTTTTGAAAATTCTACTAAAAAAAACATTATATGAAGTAAAATGGGAGGGGTGCAACACGAGGACTTCCCAGGAGGTCACCAATCCAAGTACTACTCTCGCCCAAGCACGCTTAGCTACTCTCGCGCAAATTCGGCCAAATAATATTTTAAATTATTTATTTCGCTAAATGAAAATAAGTAATTAGTTACACCACATGTAGAAAATGCAACGAAAAACAACTTTATATGAAATAAAACGGGAGGGGTGCAACACGAGGACTTCCCTGGAGGTCTCCCAACCTAGTACTAATCTCGCCCAAGCACACTTAACTGCGGAGTTCTGATGGGATCCGGTGCATTAGCGCTGGTATGATCGTGCCCGTCAACTCTTGCGCAATCTATTTATATAAAGGCTGCCGCTTATCGCACTTGCGCCTCGAATATGAATGCAAATTCAACATAATAACGGTTGAAATTATTTATTTCGAAAAACGCAAATAACTAATTAGTTACACCATGTTTAGATAATTTAATTTAAAAAACTTTATATGAAATAAAATTAGAAAGGTGCAAAACGAGGACTTCCCAGAAGGTCACCCATCATAGTACTACTATCCCGCAAGCACGCTAAACTACAGAATTCTGATGGGATCCTATGCATTAGTGCTGGTATTGTCACACCCGTCAACTCTTACGCGATCTATTTATATAAAAGCTGCCCCTTATCATACTTTCGCCTCGAATTTGAATGTAAATTCGACCAAATAACGTTTGAAATTATTTATTTCGCATAACGCAAATAACGAATTAGTTACACCACATTTAGAAACTTTAACTAAAAAAACTTTTTATGAAATAAAATTTTAGAGGTGCAACCCGAGGTCTTCCCAGAAGGTCACCTATCATAATACTATTTATATAAACCCTACCTCCTATCGCACTTGTGCCTTGAATTTGAATGCAAATTCGTCCAAATAATGTTTCAAATTATTTATTTCGCAAAATGAAAATAACTAATTAACTAAACCACATTTAGAAAATTCTAGTAAAAAACATTATATAAAGTAAAATGGGAGGGGTGCAACACGAGGACTTCCCAGGAGGCCACCAATCCTAGTACTACTCTCGCCCAAGCACGCTTAACTACTCTAGTGCAAATTCGGCCAAATAATGTTTTAAATTATTTATTTCGTAAAATGAAAATAAGTAATTAGTTACACCACGTGTAGAAAATGCAACGGAAAAAAAAGTTTATATGAAATAAAACAGGAGGGGTGCTATACGAGGACTTCCCTGGAGGTCACCCAACCTAGTACTAATCTCGCCCAAGTACACTTAACTGCGGAGTTCTGATGGGATCCGGTACATTAGCGCTGGTATGATCGAGCCCATCAACTCTTGCGCAATCTATTAATATAAAGGCTACCCTTTATCACACTTGCGGCTCGAATTTGAATGCAAATTCGACCAAATAACGCAAAACGCAATAACTAATTAGTTACACCACGTTTAGAAAAATCAACTAAAAAAACTTTATATGAAATAAAATGGAGGGGTGCAACACGAGGCGTTTACAGGAGGTCAGCCGTCCTAGTACGACTCTTGCCCAAGCATGCTTAACTGTGGAGTTTTGATATGATCCGGTACATTAGTGTTGGTATGGTCGCACCCATTAACTCTTGCGCAATTTATTTATATAAAGGCTGCTATTTATCGCACTTGCGCGAATTTGAATGCAAATTCGACCAAATAAAGCAAAACGCAAATTACTAATTAGTTTCACCACCTGTAGAAAATTCAACTAAAAAAACTTTATATGAAATAAAATTGGAAGTGCAACACGAGGACCTCCCAAGAAGGTCACCATCCTTGTACTACTATCTCACAAGCACGCTTAACTACGGAGTTCTGATGGATCCTGTGCATTACTGCTGGTATGAT
Organism: Gossypium hirsutum; assembly: GCF_007990345.1. Classification (NCBI taxonomy): domain Eukaryota; kingdom Viridiplantae; phylum Streptophyta; class Magnoliopsida; order Malvales; family Malvaceae; genus Gossypium; species Gossypium hirsutum. The sequence continues at coordinate 16,008,211 of NC_053445.1, read as the reverse complement.
CACACATGTCAACTCTTACACAATCTATTTATATAAAGGCTGCCCCCTATCGTACTTGCGTCTCGAATTTGAATGCAAATTCGACCAAATAACGTTTGAAATTATTTATTTCGCAAAACGCAAATAACTAATTAGTTACACCACGTTTAGAAACCTTAACTAAAAAAGACATTTTATGAAATAAAATTGGAGAGCTGCAACACGAGGACTTCCCGAAAGGTAACCCATCATAGTGCTACTATCCGCAAGCACGCTTAACTACGGAGTTCTGATGGGATCCTGTGTATTACTACTGGTATGATCACACCCGTCACCTCTTACGCTATCTATTTATATAAAGGCTACCTCCTATCGCACTTTCGCCTCGAATTTGAATGCAAATTTGATCAATAACGTTGCAATTATTTATATCGCAAAATACAAATAACTAATTAGTTACACCACGTTTAGAAATTTCTACTAAAAAAACATTATATGAAGTATAATGGGAGGGGTGGAAGACGAGGACTTCCCAGGAGGTCACCAATCCAAGTACTACTCTCGCCTAAGCATGCTTAGTTACTCTCGCGCAAATTCGGCCAAATAATGTTTTCAATTAATTATTGCTTAAATGAAAAAAGTAATTAATTACACCACGTGTAGAAAATGCAACGGGAGGGGTGCAACACGAGGACTTCCCTGGAGGTCACCCAACCTAGTACTAATATTGCCCAAGCACACTTAACTGCGTAGTTTTGATGGATCCAGTGCATTAGCGCTGGTATGATCGTACCCGTCAACTCTTGCGCAATCTATTTATATAAAAGCTGCCCTTATATGAAATAAAATTAATTAGTTACACCACGTGTAGAAATCTTGCGCAATCTATTATATGATCTACCGCACTCTGCGCATCTAGTCTTCCCAGTCACCCATCATAATACTACCTATGATCTGGCACCTGGTATGACCCTGTCAAATCTTACGCATCTATTTATAAGCGCTATTGCACATGCGCCTCAAATTTGAATGCAAATTCAACCAAATAACGTTTCAAATATTTATTTCGCAAAATGAAAATAAGTAATTAGTTACACCACGTTTAGAAAATTGTACTAAAAACATTACATGAAGTAAAATGGGAGGGGTGCAACACGAGGACTTCCCAGGAGGTCGCCAATCCAAGTACTACTCTTGCCAAGCACGCTTAGCTACTCTCGCGCAAATTCGGCCAAATAACCTTTTAAATTATTTATTTCGCAAAATGAAAATAACTAATTAGTTACACCACGTGTAGAAAATGCAACGAAAAACAAATTTATATGAAATAAAACGGGAGGGGTGCAAGACGAGGACTTCTGATAGAGGATGCGCGCGTACAAGATCGACTCTTCAAGTCACGGGAAATTCCTACGAGATCTATAAACAAATTGGCTGCAACGAAATGGAAAACAAGAACTAAACTTGTCAGATCAAGAAACCCAAATCGAATAGATAAGAAATACTTGGGTGGTAAGAAATCTTGAAATTATGAATAAGAACGTTTCTTGATGCCTAGGAACGAAGTCGAATCAATCTGAAGTTGGAAAGGCTGAAACGTAACAAGAACAATTAATCCCATGTTAATCAATAAATCTACACAAGGAGAAATTAATAAAGAAGAACGAACAGCAAGAAAGATTTCACTACTCCCTTTCAACGCCTCTAATCTCCCCTCCAAAGAGGAACAATGGCAAGAAAAAGGCTAAAGATGATCACACAATGAAAAGATTGTTAAAACTCCTTCAAAAGAAAACTCAAGAGAAAATTCTTGGAGAACTCAAAGAGAATTTCACTCAACAAAACAAATCTGATTTCAATGTATTCTTCAAGTATAATCTGTCTAAGGTGGTTGGCCAAGCTATACATGTAGGCCTCTAACTATTTCCTAGTCCTACTAGAAAACTAAAAAAAAATCTATTTTTTTTCCTTAACTAAAAAACATTATATGAAGTAAAACGGGAGGGGTGCAACAAGAGGACTTCTAGGAGTCACCAATCCAAGTACTACTCTCGCGCAAATTCGGCAAATAATATTTTAAATTATTTATTTCCCAAAAATGAAAATAAGCAATTAGTTACACCACATGTAGAAAATGCAACAAAAAAACAACTTTATATGAAAAAACGGGAGGGGTGCAACACGAGGACTTCCTGGAGGTCTCCCAACCTAGTACTTAACCTCGCCCAAGCACACTTACTGCGGAGTTCTGATGGGATCCGGTGCATTAGCGCTGGTATGATCGTGCCCCGTCAACTCTTGCGCAATCTATTTATATAAAGGCTACCCCTTATCGCACTTGCGCCTCGAATATGGATGCATATTCGACATAATAACGGTTGAAATTATTTATTTCGAAAAACGCAAATAACTAATTAGTTACACATGTTTAGAATTTAATAAAAAATTTAATATGAAATAATATTAGAAAGGGAAAACGATGACTTCCCAGAAGGTCACCCATCATAGTACTACTTTCCCGCAAGCACGCTAAACTACAGAGTTCTGATGGGATCCTATGCATTACTGCTGGTATTGTCACACCTGTCAAATCTTACGCAATCTATTTATATAAAGGCTGCCCCTATTGCACTTGCGCCTCAAATTTAAATGCAAATTCAACCAAATAACGTTTCAAATTATTTATTTCGCAAATGCAAATAAGTAATTAGTTAAACCACATTTAGAAAA
>NC_053445.1:15979969-16005002 GCF_007990345.1 Gossypium hirsutum | reverse complement strand
TAATTTTTTTATTAAATTTTAAACGTGGTGTAACTATATTTATTTGCGTTTTCGAAATAAATAATTTCAACCGTTATTATGTCGAATATGCATTCATGTTCGAGGCGCAAGTGCGATAAGGGGTAGCCTTTATATAAATAGATTGCGCAGAGTTGATGGGCACGATCATACCAGCGCTAATGCACCGGATCCCATCAGAACTCCGCAGTTAAGTGTGCTTGGGCGAGTTAGTACCAGGTTGGGAGACCTCCAGGGAAGTCCTCGTGTTGCACCCCTCCCGTTTTATTTCATATAAAGTTGTTTTTCGTTGCATTTTCTACATGTGGTGTAACTAATTACTTATTTTCATTTTGGGAAATAAATACTTTAAAATATTATTTGCCCGAATTTGCGCAAGTAGTACTTGGATTGGCGACCTCCTAGGAAGTCCTCGTGTTGCACCCCTCCCATTTTACTTCATATAATTTTTTTTTAGTTAAAGTTTCTCTACGTGCTGTAACTAATTATTATTTGCATTTTGCGAAATAAATAATTTGAAATGTTATTTGGTCGAATTTGCATTCAAATTCGAGTGCAAGTGCGATAGGGGCAGCCTTATATAAATAGATTGCGTAAGAGTTGACGGGTGTGACAATACCAGCAGTAATGCATAGATCCATCAGAACTCTGTAGTTTAGCGTGCTTGCGGGAAGTAGTACTATGATGGGTGACCTTCTAGGAGTCATCTTTTTCACCTTTCTAATTTTATTTCATATAAGTTTTTTTAATTACATTTTCTAAACGTGGTGTAACTAATTAGTTATTTGCGTTTTTCGAAATAATAATTTCAACGTTATTATGTCGAATATGCATTCATATTCGAGCGCAAGTGGGATAAGGGTAGCCTTTATATAAATAGATTGCGCAAGAGTTGACGGGCACGATCATACCAGCGCTATGCACCGGATCCCAGCAGAACTCCGCAGTTAAGTGTGCTTGCACGAGGTTAGTACTAGGTTGGGAGACCTCCAGGGAAGTCCTCGTGTTGCACCCCTCCCGTTTATTTCATATAAAGTTGTTTTTCGTTGCATTTTCTACATGTGGTGTAACTAATTACTTATTTTCATTTTGCGAAATAAATAATTTAAATATTATTTGGCCGAATTTGCGCGAGAGTAGCTAAGCGTTCTTCGCCGAGAGTAGTACTTGGATTGGTGACCTCTTGGGAAGTCCTCGTGTTGCACCCCTCCCATTTTACTTTGTATAATTTTTTAGTAGAATTTTCTAAACGTGGTGTAACTAATTACTTATTTGCATTTTGCGAAATAAATAATTTGAAACGTTATTTGGGTTGAATTTGCATTCAAATTTGAGGCGCAAGTGCAATAGGGGGCAGCCTTTATATAAATAGATTGCGTAAGATTTGACAGGTGTGATCATACCAGTAGTAATGCACAAGATCCATCAGAACTCCGTAGTTAAGAGTGCTTGTGGGATAGCAGTACTATGACGGGTGACCTTCCGGGAAGACCTCGGGTTGCACCTCTCCAATTTTATTTCATAAAAAGTTTTTTTTAGTTAAAGTTTCTAAATGTGGTGTAACTAATTAGTTATTTTGCGAAATAAATAATTGCAAACGTTATTTGGTGGAATTTGCATTCAAATTCGAGGCGAAAGTGTGATAAGGGGCAACCTTTATATAATAGATTGCGTAAGAGTTGACGGGTGTGACAATACCAGCTGTAATGTATAGGATCCCATCAGAACTCTATAGTTTAGCGTGCTTGCGGGAAAGTAGTACCATGATGGGTGACCTTCTGGGAAGTCATCGTTTTGCACCTTTCTAATTTTATTTCATATAATTTTTTTAATTAAATTTTCTAAACGTGGTGTAACTAATTAGTTATTTGCGTTTTTCGAAATAAATAATTTCAACCGTTATTATGTCGAATATGCATTCATATTCGAGGCGCAAGTGCGATAAGGGGTAGCCTTATATAAATAGATTGCGTAAGATTTGACAGGTGTGATCATACCAGTAGTAATGCACAAGATCCATCAGAACTCCGTAGTTAAGCGTGCTTATGGATAGCAGTACTATGATGGTGACCTTCCGGAAACCTCGGGTTGCACCTCTCCAATTTTATTTCATAAAAAGTTTTTTTAGTTAAAGTTTCTAAATGTGGTGTAACTAATTTGTTATTTGCGTTTTGCGAAATAAATAATTTCAAACGTTATTTGGTCGAATTTGCATTCAAATTCGAGGCGAAAGTGTGATAAGGGGCAGCCTTTATATAAATAGATTGCATAAGAGTTGACGGGTGTGACAATATCAGCAGTAATGCATAGGATCCATTAGAACCTGTAGTTTAGCATGCTTGCGGGATAGTAGTACTATGATGGTGACCTTCTGGGACGTCCTCGTTTTACACCTTTCTAATTTTATTTATATAAGTTTTTTAAATTAAATTTTCTAAACGTGGTGTAACTAATTAGTTATTTGCGTTTTTCGAAATAAATAATTTCAACCGTTATTATGTCGAATATGCATTCATATTCGAGGCGCAAGTGCGATAAGGGGTAGCCTTTATATAAATAGATTACGCAAGAGTTGACGGGCACGATCATACCAGCGCTAATGCACCGGATCCCATCAGAACTCCGCAGTTAAGTGTGCTTGGGCGAGGTTAGTACTAGGTTGGGAGACCTCCAGGGAAGTCCTCGTGTTGCACCCCTCCCGTTTTATTTCATATAAAGTTGTTTTTCGTTGCATTTTCTACATGTGGTGTAAGTAATTACTTACTTTCATTTTGGGAAATAAATAATTTAAAATATTATTTGCTCGAATTTGCGCGAGAGTAGCTAAGCGTGCTTGGGCGAGAGTAGTACTTGGATTGGTGACCTCCTGGGAAGTCCTCTTGTTGCACCCCTCCCATTTTACTTCATATAATGTTTTTTTAGTTAAAGTTTCTCAACGTGGTGTAACTAATTAGTTATTTTCATTTTACGAAATAAATAATTTGAAATGTTATTTGGTCGAATTTGCATTCAAATTCGAGGCGCAAGTGCGATAGGCGCAGCCTTTATATAAATAGACTGCGTAAGAGTTGACGGGTGTGATCATACCAGCAGTAATGCATAGGATCCCATCAGAACCCCGTAGTTAAGCGTGGTTGCGAGATAGTAGCACTATGATGGGTGACCTTCCGGGAAGTCCTCGTGTTGCACATCTTCAATTTTATTTCATAAAATGTTTTTTTTAGTTAAATTTTCTAAACGTGGTGTAACTAATTAGTTATTTGCATTTTTCGAAATAAATAATTTCAACCGTTATTATGTCGAATTTGCATTCATATTCGAAGCGCAAGTGCGATAAGGGGCAGCCTTTATATAAACAGATTGTGCAAGAGTTGAGGGGCACGATTATACAAGTGCTAATGCACCAGATCCCATCAGAACTCCGCAGTTAAGTGTGCTTGGCGAGATTAGTACTAGGTTGGGAGACTTCGAGGGAAGTGCTCGTGTTGCACCCCTCCCGTTTTATTTCATATAAAGTTGTTTTTCGTTGCATTTTCTACATGTGGTGTAACTAATTACTTATTTTCATTTTGCGAAATAAATAATTTAAAATATTATTTGGCCGAATTTGCGCGAGAGTAGCTAAGCGTTCTTCGCCGAGAGTAGTACTTGGATTGGTGACCTCTTGGAAGTCCTCGTGTTGCACCCCTCCCATTTTACTTTGTATAATTTTTTAGTAGAATTTCTAAACGTGGTGTAACTAATTACTTATTTTCATTTTGCAAATAAATAATTTAAATATTATTTGGCCGAATTTACGCGAGAGTAGCTAAGCGTTCTTCGTCGAGAGTAGTACTTGGATTGGTGACCTCCTGGGAAGTCCTCGTGTTGCACCCCTCCCATTTTACTTCATATAATGTTCTTTTTAGTAGAATTTTCTAAATGTGGTTTAACTAATTACTTATTTGCATTTGCGAAATAAATAATTTGAAACGTTATTTGGTTGAATTTGCATTTAAATTTGAGGCGCAAGTGCAATAGGGGGCAGCCTTTATATAAATAGATTGCGTAAGATTTGACAGGTGTGACAATACCAGCAGTAATGCATAGGATCCCATCAGAACTCTGTAGTTTAGCGTGCTTGCGGGAAAGTAGTACTATGATGGGTGACCTTCTGGGAAGTCATCGTTTTGCACCTTTCTAATTTTATTTCATATAAAATTTTTTTAATTAAATTTTCTAAACATGGTGTAACTAATTAGTTATTTGCGTTTTTCGAAATAAATAATTTCAACCGTTATTATGTCGAATATGCATCCATATTCGAGGCGCAAGTGCGATAAGGGGTAGCCTTTATATAATAGATTGCGCAAGAGTTGACGGGCACGATCATACCAGCGCTAATGCACCGGATCCCATCAGAACTCCGCAGTTAAGTGTGCTTGGGCGAGGTTAGTACTAGGTTGGGAGACCTCCAGGGAAGTCCTCGTGTTGCACCCCTCCCGTTTTTTTTCATATAAAGTTGTTTTTTGTTGCATTTTCTACATGTGGTGTAACTAATTGCTTATTTTCATTTTGGGAAATAAATAATTTAAAATATTATTTGCCCGAATTTGCGCGAGAGTAGTACTTGGATTGGTGACCTCCTAGGAAGTCCTCTTGTTGCACCCCTCCCGTTTTACTTCATATAATGTTTTTTTAGTTAAGGAAAAAAAATAGATTTTTTTTTAGTTTTCCTAGTAGGACTAGGAAAATAGTTAGAAGGCCTACATGTATAGCTTGGCCAACCACCCTTAGACAGATTATACTTGAAGAATACATTGAAATCAGATTTGTTTTGTTGAGTGAAAATTCTCTTTGAGTTCTCCAAGAATTTTCTCTTGAGTTTCTTTAGAAGGAGTTTTAACAATCTTTTTCATTGTGTGAGTCATCTTTAGCCTTTTTCTTGCCATTGTTCCTCTTTGGAGGGGAGATTAGAGGCGTTGAAGGGAGTAGTGAAATCTTTCTTGCTGTTCGTTCTTCTTTATTAATTTCTCCTTGTGTAGATTTATTGATTAACATGGGATTAATTGTTCTTGTTACGTTTCAGCCTTTCCAAACTTCAAGATCTGATTCGACTTCGTTCCTAGGCATCAAGAAACGTTCTTCATTCATAATTTCAAGATTTCTTACCACCCAAGTATTTCTTATTCTATTCGATTTGGGTTTCTTGATCTGACAAGTTTAGTTCTTTGTTTTCCATTTTCGTTGCAGCCAATTTGTTTATAGATCTCGTAGGAATTTCCCGTGACTTGAAGAGTCGATCTTGGTACGCGCGCATCCTCTATCAGAAGTCCTCGTCTTGCACCCCTCCCGTTTTATTTCATATAAATTTGTTTTTCGTTGCATTTTCTACACGTGGTGTAACTAATTAGTTATTTTCATTTTGCGAAATAAATAATTTAAAAGGTTATTTGGCCGAATTTGCGCGAGAGTAGCTAAGCGTGCTTGGGCAAGAGTAGTACTTGGATTGGCGACCTCCTGGGAAGTCCTCGTGTTGCACCCCTCCCATTTTACTTCATGTAATGTTTTTTAGTACAATTTTCTAAACGTGGTGTAACTAATTACTTATTTTCATTTTGCGAAATAAATAATTTGAAACGTTATTTGGTTGAATTTGCATTCAAATTTGAGGCGCATGTGCAATAGGGGGCAGCCTTTATATAAATAGATTGCGTAAGATTTGACAGGTGTGATCATACCAGTAGTAATGCACAAGATCCCATCAGGGATAGTAGTATTATGATGGGTGACCTTCTGGGAAGACCTAGATTGCGCAAGAGTTGACGGGTACGATCATATAATAGATTGCGCAAGATTTTCTACACGTGGTGTAACTAATTAATTTTATTTCATATAAGGGGCAGCTTTTATATAAATAGATTGCGCAAGAGTTGACGGGTACGATCATACCAGCGCTAATGCACTGGATCCCATCAAAACTACGCAGTTAAGTGTGCTTGGGCAATATTAGTACTAGGTTGGGTGACCTCCAGGGAAGTCCTCGTGTTGCACCCCTCCCGTTGCATTTTCTACACGTGGTGTAATTAATTACTTTTTTCATTTTAAGCAATAATTAATTGAAAACATTATTTGGCCGAATTTGCGCGAGAGTAACTAAGCATGCTTAGGCGAGAGTAGTACTTGGATTGGTGACCTCCTGGGAAGTCCTCGTCTTCCACCCCTCCCATTATACTTCATATAATGTTTTTTAGTAGAAATTTCTAAACGTGGTGTAACTAATTAGTTATTTGTATTTTGCGATATAAATAATTTGCAACGTTATTTGATCAAATTTGCATTCAAATTCGAGGCGAAAGTGCGATAGGAGGTAGCCTTTATATAAATAGATAGCGTAAGAGGTGACGGGTGTGATCATACCAGTAGTAATACACAGGATCCCATCAGAACTCCGTAGTTAAGCGTGCTTGCGGGATAGTAGCACTATGATGGGTTACCTTTCGGGAAGTCCTCGTGTTGCAGCTCTCCAATTTTATTTCATAAAATGTCTTTTTTAGTTAAGGTTTCTAAACGTGGTGTAACTAATTAGTTATTTGCGTTTTGCGAAATAAATAATTTCAAACGTTATTTGGTCGAATTTGCATTCAAATTCGAGACGCAAGTACGATAGGGGCAGCCTTTATATAAATAGATTGTGTAAGAGTTGACATGTGTGATCATACCAGCAGTAATGCACAGGATCCCATCAGAACTCCGTAGTTAAGCGTGCTTGTGAGATAGTAGTACAAGGATGGGTGACCTTCTTGGGAGGTCCTCGTGTTGCAACCTTCCAATTTTATTTCATATAAAGTTTTTTTTAGTTGAATTTTCTACAGGTGGTGAAACTAATTAGTAATTTGCGTTTTGCTTTATTTGGTCGAATTTGCATTCAAATTCGCGCAAGTGCGATAAATAGCAGCCTTTATATAAATAAATTGCGCAAGAGTTAATGGGTGCGACCATACCAACACTAATGTACCGGATCATATCAAAACTCCACAGTTAAGCATGCTTGGGCAAGAGTCGTACTAGGACGGCTGACCTCCTGTAAACGCCTCGTGTTGCACCCCTCCATTTTATTTCATATAAAGTTTTTTAGTTGATTTTTCTAAACGTGGTGTAACTAATTAGTTATTTGCGTTTTGCGTTATTTGGTCGAATTTGCATTCAAATTCGAGCCGCAAGTGTGATAAAGGGTAGCCTTTATATTAATAGATTGCGCAAGAGTTGATGGGCTCGATCATACCAGCGCTAATGTACCGGATCCCATCAGAACTCCGCAGTTAAGTGTACTTGGGCGAGATTAGTACTAGGTTGGGTGACCTCCAGGGAAGTCCTCGTATAGCACCCCTCCTGTTTTATTTCATATAAACTTTTTTTTCCGTTGCATTTTCTACACGTGGTGTAACTAATTACTTATTTTCATTTTACGAAATAAATAATTTAAAACATTATTTGGCCGAATTTGCACTAGAGTAGTTAAGCGTGCTTGGGCGAGAGTAGTACTAGGATTGGTGGCCTCCTGGGAAGTCCTCGTGTTGCACCCCTCCCATTTTACTTTATATAATGTTTTTTACTAGAATTTTCTAAATGTGGTTTAGTTAATTAGTTATTTTCATTTTGCGAAATAAATAATTTGAAACATTATTTGGACGAATTTGCATTCAAATTCAAGGCACAAGTGCGATAGGAGGTAGGGTTTATATAAATAGTATTATGATAGGTGACCTTCTGGGAAGACCTCGGGTTGCACCTCTAAAATTTTATTTCATAAAAAGTTTTTTTAGTTAAAGTTTCTAAATGTGGTGTAACTAATTCGTTATTTGCGTTATGCGAAATAAATAATTTCAAACGTTATTTGGTCGAATTTACATTCAAATTCGAGGCGAAAGTATGATAAGGGGCAGCTTTTATATAAATAGATCGCGTAAGAGTTGACGGGTGTGACAATACCAGCACTAATGCATAGGATCCATCAGAATTCTGTAGTTTAGCGTGCTTGCGGGATAGTAGTACTATGATGGGTGACCTTCTGGGAAGTCCTCGTTTTGCACCTTTCTAATTTTATTTCATATAAAGTTTTTAAATTAAATTATCTAACATGGTGTAACTAATTAGTTATTTGCGTTTTTCGAAATAAATAATTTCAACCGTTATTATGTTGAATTTGCATTCATATTCGAGGCGCAAGTGCGATAAGCGGCAGCCTTTATATAAATAGATTGCGCAAGAGTTGACGGGCACGATCATACCAGCGCTAATGCACCGGATCCCATCAGAACTCCGCAGTTAAGTGTGCTTGGGCGAGATTAGTACTAGGTTGGGAGACCTCCAGGGAAGTCCTCGTGTTGCACCCCTCCCGTTTTATTTCATATAAAGTTGTTTTCGTTGCATTTTCTACATGTGGTGTAACTAATTACTTATTTTCATTTAGCGAAATAAATAATTTAAAATATTATTTGGCCGAATTTGCGCGAGAGTAGCTAAGCGTGCTTGGGCGAGAGTAGTACTTGGATTGGTGACCTCCTGGGAAGTCCTCGTGTTGCACCCCTCCCATTTTACTTCATATAATGTTTTTTTTAGTAGAATTTTCAAAAAGTTGTGTAACTAATTACTTATTTGCATTTTGCGAAATAAATAATTTGAAGTACAATGATGGGTGACCTTCTGGGAAGACCTCGGGTTGCACCTCTCAAATTTTTTTCCATAAAAAGTTTTTTTTAGTTAAAGTTTCTAAATGTGGTGTAACTAATTCGTTATTTGCGTTATGCGAAATAAATAATTTCAAACGTTATTTGGTCGAATTTGCATTCAAATTCGAGGCGAAAGTATGATAAGGGGCAGCTTTCATATAAATAGATCGCGTAAGAGTTGACGGGTGTGACAATACCAGCACTAATGCATAGGATCCCATCAGGATTCTGTAGTTTAGCGTGCTTGCGGGATAGTAGTACTATGATGGGTGACCTTCTGGGAAGTCCTCGTTTTGCACCTTTCTAATTTTATTTCATATAAAGTTTTTTAAATTAAATTATCTAAACATGGTGTAACTAATTAGTTATTTGCGTTTTTCGAAATAAATAATTTCAACCGTTATGATGTTGAATTTGCATTCATATTCGAGGCGCAAGTGCGATAAGCGGCAGCCTTTATATAAATAGATTGCGCAAGAGTTGACGGGCACGATCATACCAGCGCTAATGCACCGGATCCCATCAGAACTCCGCAGTTAAGTGTGCTTGGGCGAGATTAGTACTAGGTTGGGAGACCTCCAGGGAAGTCCTCGTGTTGCACCCCTCCCGTTTTATTTCATATAAAGTTGTTTTTCGTTGCATTTTCTACATGTGGTGTAACTAATTACTTATTTTCATTTAGCGAAATAAATAATTTAAAATATTATTTGGCCGAATTTGCGCGAGAGTAGCTAAGCGTGCTTGGGCGAGAGTAGTACTTGGATTGGTGACCTCCTGGGAAGTCCTCGTGTTGCACCTCTCCCATTTTACTTCATATAATGTTTTTTTAGTAGAATTTTCAAAAAGTGGTGTAACTAATTACTTATTTGCATTTTGCGAAATAAATAATTTGAAACATTATTTGGTTGAATTTGCATTCAAATTTGAGGCGCAAATGCAATAGGGGGCAGCCTTTATATAAATAGATTGCGTAAGATTTGACAGTTGTGATCATCCCAGCAGTAATGCGCAAGATCACATCAGAACTCCGTAGTTAAGCGTGCTTGTGGGATAGCAGTACAATGATAGGTGACCTTCTGGGAAGACCTCGGGTTGCACCTCTCAAATTTTATTTCATAAAAAGTTTTTTTTAGTTAAAGTTTCTAACTGTGGTGTAACTAATTCGTTATTTGCGTTATGCGAAATAAATAATTTCAAATGTTATTTGTTCGAATTTGCATTCAAATTCGAGGCGAAGTCTGATAAGGGGCAGCTTTTATATAAATAGATTGCGTGAGAGTTGACGGGTGTGACAATACCAGCACTGATGCATAGGATCCCATCAGAACTCTGTAGTTTAGCGTGCTTGCGGGATAGTAGTACTATGATGGGTGACCTTCGGGGAAGTCCTCGTTTTGCACCTTTCTAGTTTTATTTCATATAAAGTTTTTTTTAATTAAATTTTCTAAACGTGGTGTAACTAATTAGTTATTTGCATTTTTTGAAATAAATAATTTCAATCGTTATTATGTCGAATTTGCATTCATATTCGAGGCACAAGTGTGATAAGCTGCAGGCTTTATATAAATAGATTGCGCAAGAGTTGACGGGCACGATCATACCAGCGCTAATGCACCGGATCCCATCAGAACTCCGCAGTTAAGTGTGCTTGGGTGAGATTAGTACTTGGTTGGGAGACCTCCAGGGAAGTCCTCGTGTTGCACCCCTCCCTTTTTATTTCATATAAAGTTGTTTTTGTTGCATTTTCTACATATGGTGTAACTAATTACTTATTTTCATTTTGCGAAATAAATAATTTAAAATATTATTTGGCCGAATTTGCGCGAGAGTAGCTAAGCGTGCTTGGGCGAGAGTAGTACTATGATTGGTGACCTCTTGGGAAGTCCTCGTGTTGCACCCCTCCCATTTTACTTCATATAATGTTTTTTTAGTAGAATTTTCTAAATGTGGTGTAACTAATTACTTATTTGCATTTTGCGAAATAAATAATTTGAAATGTTACTTGGTTGAATTTGCATTCAAATTTGAGGCGCAAGTGCAATAGGGGCAGCCTTTATATAAATAGAGTGCGTAAGATTTGACAGGTGTGATCATACCAGTAGTAATGCACAAGATCCCATTAGAACTCCGTAGTTAGGCGTGCTTGTGGGGTAGTAGTACTATGAAGGGTGACCTTCCGAGAAAACCTTGGGTCGCACCTCTCAATTGTATTTCATAAAAAGTTTTTTTTAGTTGAAGTTTCTAAATGTGGTGTAACTAATTAGTTATTTGCGTTTTGCGAAATAAATAATTTCAAACGTTATTTGGTCGAATTTGCATTCAAATTCGAGGCAAAAGTGTGATAAGGGGTAGCTTTTATATAAATAGATTGCGTAAGAGTTGACGGGTGTGACAATACCAGCAGTAATGCATAGGATCCCATCAGAACTCTGTAGTTTAGCGTGCTTGCAGGATAGTAGTACTCTATAGTTATTTGCGTTTTTCGAAATAAATAATTTCACCTGTTATTATGTTAGATTTGAATTCATATTCGAGGCGCAAGTGCGATAAGGGGCAGCCTTTATATAAATAGATTGCGCAAGAGTTGACGGGCACGATCATACCAGCGCTAATGCACCGGATTCCATCAGAACTCCGCAGTTAAGTGTGCTTGGGCGAGATTTGTACTAGGTTGGGAGACCTCCAGGAAGTCCTCGTGTTGCACCCCTCCCATTTTATTTCATATAAAGTTGTTTTTCGTTGCATTTTCTACATGTGGTGTAACTAATTACTTATTTTGATTTTGCGAAATAAATAATTTAAATATTATTTGGCCGAATTTGCGCGAGAGTAGCTAAGCGTGCTTGGGCGAGAGTAGTACTTGGATTGGTGACCTCAAGGGAAGTCCTCGTGTTGCACCCCTCCCATTTTACTTCATATAATGTTTTTTTTAGTAGAATTTTCTAAACGTGGTGTAACTAATTACTTATTCGCATTTTGCGAAATAAATAATTTGAAACGTTATTTGGTTGAATTTGCATTCAAATTTGAGGCACAAGTGTAATAGGGGGCAGCCTTTATATAAATTGATTGCGTAAGATTTGACAGGTGTTATCATACCAGTAGTAATGCACAAGATCCCATCAGAACTCCGTAATTAAGCGTGCTTGTGGGATAGTAGTACTATGATGGGTGACCTTCCGGGAAGTCCTCGTGTTGCACCTCTCAAATTTATTTCATAAAAAGTTTTTTTAGTTAAAGTTTCTAAATTTGCTGTAACTAATTAGTTATTTGCGTTTTGCGACATAAATAATTTGAAACGTTATTTGGTCGAATTTGCATTCAAATTTGAGGCGAAAGTGTGATAAGGGCAGCTTTTATATAAATAGATTGCGTAAGAGTTGACGGGTGTGACAATACTAGCAGTAATGCATAGGATCCTATCAGACCTCTGTAGTTTAGCGTGCTTGCGGGATAGTAGTACTATGATGGGTGATCTTCTGGGAAGTCCTCGTTCTTCACCTTTCTAATTTTATTTCATATAAAGTTTTTTTAATTAAATTTTCTAAACGTGGCGTAACTAATTAGTTATTTGCGTTTTTCGAAATAAATAATTTCACCTGTTATTATGTCAGATTTGCATTCATATTCGAGGCGCAAGTACGATAAGGGCAGCCTTTATATAATTCGATTGCGCAAGATTTGACGGCACGATCATACCAGCGCTAATGCACCGGAGTCCATCAGAACTCCGCAGTTAAGTGTGCTTGGGCGAGATTAGTACTAGGTTGGGAGACCTCCACGGAAGTCCTCGTGTTGCACCCCTCCCGTTTTATTTCATATAAAGTTGTTCTTCGTTGCATTTTCTACATGTGGTGTAACTAATTACTTATTTTCATTTTACGAAATAAATAATTTAAAATATTATTTGGCCGAATTTGTGCGAGAGTAGCTAAGCGTGCTTGGGCGAGAGTAGTACTATGATTGGTGACCTCCTGGGAAGTCCTCGTGTTGCACCCCTCCCGTTTTATTTCATATAAAGTTGTTCTTCGTTGCATTTTCTACATGTGGTGTAACTAATTACTTATTTTCATTTTGCGAAATAAAAATTTAAAATATTATTTCGCCGAATTTGTGCGAGAGTAGCTAAGCGTGCTTGGGCGAGAGTAGTACTATGATTGGTGACCTCTTGGGAAGTCCTCGTGTTGCACCCCTCCCATTTTACTTCATATAATGTTTTTTTAGTAGTATTTTCTAAACGTGGTGTAACTAATTACTTATTTGCATTTTGCGAAATAAATAATTTGAAACGTTATTTGGTTGAATTTGCATTCAAATTTGAGGCGCAAGTGCAATAGGGGGCAGCCTTTATATAAATAGATTGCGTAAGATTTGACAGGTGTGATCATACCAGTAGTAATGCACAAGATCCCATCAGAACTCCGTAGTTAAGCGTGCTTGTGGGATAGAAGTACTATGATGGGTGACCTTCCGGGAAAACCTCGGGTTGCCCCTCTCAAATTTTATTTCTTAAAAAGTTTTTTTAGTTAAAGTTTCTAAATGTGGTGTAACTAATTAGTCATTTGCGTTTTGCGAAATAAATAATTTCAAACGTTATTTGGTCGAATTTGCATTCAAATTCGAGGCGAAAGTGTGATAAGGGGCAGCTTTTATATAAATAGATTCCGTAAGAGTTGACGGCTGTGACAATACCAGCAGTATGCATAGGATCCCATTAGAACTCTGTAGTTTAGCGTGCTTGCGGGAAAGTAGTACTATGATGGGTGACCTTCTGGGAAGTCCTCATTTTTCACCTTCCTAATTTTATTTCATATAAAGTTTTTTTTAATTAAATTTTCTAAACGTGGTGTAACTAATTAGTTATTTGTGTTTTTCGAAATTAATAATTTCAACTGTTATTATGTCGGATTTTCATTCATATTCGAGGGACAAGTGCGATAAGGGCAGCCTTTATGTAAATAGATTGCGCAAGAGTTGACGGCTACGATCATACCAGCACTAATGCACCGGATCCCATCAGAACTCCGCAGTTAAGTGTGGTTGGGCGAGATTTGTACTAAGTTGGGAGACCTCCAGGGAAGTCCTCCTGTTGCACCCCTCCCGTTTTATTTCATATAAAGTTGTTTTTCGTTGTATTGTCTACATGTGGTGTAACTAATTACTTATTTTCATTTTGCGCAATAAATAATTTAAAATATTATTTGGCCGGATTGCGCGAGAGTAGCTAAGCGTGCTTGGGCGAGAGTGGTACTTGGATTGGTGACCTCAAGGGAAGTCCTCGTGTTGCACCCCTCCCATTTTACTTCATATAATGTTTTTTTAGTAGAATTTTCTAAACGTGGTGTAACTAATTACTTATTTGCATTTTGCGAAATAAATAATTTGAAACGTTATTTGGTTGAATTTGCATTCAAATTTGAGGCACAAGTGTAATTGGGGGCAGCCTGTATATAAATAGATTGCGTAAGATTTGATAGGTGTGATCATACCTGTAGTAATGCACAAGATCCCATTAGAACTCCGTAGTTAAGCGTGCTTGTGAGATAGTAGTACTATGATGGGTGACCTTTCGGGAAGTCCTCGTTTTGCACCTCTCAAATTTTATTTCTTAAGAAGTTTTTTTAGTTAAAGTTTCTAAATGTGGTGTAACTAATTAGTTATTTGCGTTTTGCGAAATAAATAATTTCAAACGTTATTTGGTCGAATTTGCATTCAAATTCGAGGCGAAAGTGTGATAAGGGGCAGCCTTTATATAAATAGACTGCGTAAGAGTTGACGGGTGTGACAATACCAGCAGTAATGCATAGGATCCCATCAGAACTCTGAAGTTTAGCATGCTTGCATGATAGTAGTACTATTATGGGTGACCTTCTAGGACATCCTCGTTTTGTACCTTTCTAATTTTATTTTATATAAAGTTTTTTTTAAATTAAATTTTCTAAACGTGGTGTAACTAAATAGTTATTTGCGTTTTTCGAAATAAATAATTTCAACCGTTATTATGTCGAATTTGCATTCATATTCGAGGCGCAAGTGCGATAAGGGGTAGCCTTTATATAAACAGATTGCGCAAGAATTGACGGGCACAATCATACCAGCGATAATGCACCGGATCCCATCAGAACTCCGCAGTTAAGTGTGCTTGGGAAGGATTAGTACTAGGTTGCGAGACCTCCAGGGAAGTCCTCGTGTTGCACCACTCCCGTTTTATTTCATATAAAGTTGTTTTTCGTTGCATTTTCTACATGTGGTGTAACTAATTACTTATTTTCATTTTGCGAAATAAATAACTTAAAATATGATTTGGCCGAATTTGCGCGAGAGTAGCTAAGCGTGCTTGGCGAGAGTAGTACTATGATTGGTGACCTCCTGGGAAGTCCTCGTGTTGCACCCCTCCCATTTTACTTCATATAATGTTTTTTAGTAGAATTTTCTAACATGGTGTAACTAATTACTTATTTGCATTTTGCGAAATAAATAATTTAAAACGTTATTTGGTTGAATTTGCATTCAAATTTGAGGCGCAAGTGCAATAGGAGGCGGCCTTTATATAAATAGATTACGTAAGATTTGGCAGGTGTGATCATACCAGTAGTAATGCACAAGATCCCATCAGAACTCCGTAGTTAAGCGTGCTTGTGGGATAGAAGT
The DNA here is from genome assembly GCF_007990345.1 of Gossypium hirsutum. Classification (NCBI taxonomy): domain Eukaryota; kingdom Viridiplantae; phylum Streptophyta; class Magnoliopsida; order Malvales; family Malvaceae; genus Gossypium; species Gossypium hirsutum. The sequence continues at coordinate 15,989,622 of NC_053445.1, read as the reverse complement.
ACTATGATGGGTGACCTTCCGGGAAAACCTCGGGTTGCCCCTCTCAAATTTTATTTCATAAAAAGTTTTTTTAGTTAAAGTTTCTAAATGTGGTGTAACTAATTAGTTATTTGCGTTTTGCGAAATAAATAATTTCAAACGTTATTTGGTCGAATTTGCATTCAAATTCGAGACGAAAGTGTGATAATGGGCAGCTTTTATATAAATAGATTCCGTAAGAGTTGACGGCTGTGACAATACCAGCAGTAATGCATAGGATCCCATTAGAACTCTGTAGTTTAGCGTGCTTGCGGGATAGTAGTACTATGATGGGTGACCTTCTAGGAAGTCCCATTTTTCACCTTCCTAATTTTATTCATATAAAGTTTTTTTAATTAAAATTTCTAAACGTGGTGTAACTAATTAGTTATTTGCATTTTCCGAAATAAATAATTTCAACTGTTATTATGTCGGATTTGCATTCATATTCGAGGCGCAAGTGCGATAAGGGGTAGCCTTTATATAAATAGATTGCGCAAGAGTTGACGGGCACGATCATGCCAGCGCTAATGCACCGGATCCCATCAGAACTCCGCAGTTAAGTGTGCTTGGGAGAGATTTGTACTAGGTTGGGAGACCTCCAGGGAAGTCCTCGTGTTGCACCCCTCCCGTTTTATTTCATATAAAGTTGTTTTTCGTTGCATTTTCTACATGTGGTGTAACTAATTACTTATTTTCATTTTGCGAAATAAATAATATAAAATATTATTTGGCCGAATTTGCGCGAGAGTAGCTAAGCGTGCTTGGGCGAGAGTAGTACTTGGATTGGTGACCTCAAGGGAAGTCCTCGTGTTGCACCCCTCCCATTTTACTTCATATAATGTTTTTTTAGTAGAATTTTCTAAGCGTGGTGTAACTAATTACTTATTTTCATTTGCGAAATAAATAATTTGAAACGTTATTTGGTTGAATTTGCATTCAAATTTGAGGCACAAGTGTAATAGGGGCAGCCTTTATATAAATAGATTGCGTAAGATTTGACAGGTGTGATCATACCAGTAGTAATGCACAGGATCCCATCAGAACTCCGTAGTTAAGCGTGCTTGTGGGATAGAAGTACAATGATGGGTGACCTTCTGGGAAGACCTCGGGTTTCACCTCTCAAATTTTTTTTCATAAAAAGTTTTTTTAGTTAAAGTTCTAAATGTGGTGTAACTAATTCGTTATTTGCGTTATGCGAAATAAATAATTTCAAACGTTATTTGCTCGAATTGGCATTCAAATTCGAGGCGAAAGTCTGATAAGGGGCAGCTTTTATATAAATAGATTGCGTAAGAGTTGACGGGTGTGACAATACCAGCACTAATGCATAGAATCCCATCAGAACTCTGTAGTTTAGCGTGCTTGTGGATAGTAGTACTATGATGGGTGACCTTCTGGAAATCCTCGTTTTGCACCTTTCTAATTTTATTTCATATAAAGTTTTTTTTAATTAAATTTTCTAAACGTGGTGTAACTAATTAGTTATTTGCATTTTTTGAAATAAATAATTTCAACCGTTATTATGTCGAATTTGCATTCATATTCGAGGCGTAAGTGTGATAAGCGGCAGGCTTTATATAAATAGATTGCGCAAGAGTTGACGGGCACGATCATACCAGCACTAATGCACCGGATCCCATCAGAACTCCGCAGTTAAGTGTGCTTGGGCGAGGTTAGTACTAGGTTGGGAGACCTCCAGGGAAGTCCTCGTGTTGCACCCCTCCCGTTTTATTTCATATAAAGTTGTTTTTCGTTGCATTTTCTACATGTGGTGTAACTAATTACTTATTTCATTTTGCGAAATAAATAATTTAAAATATTCTTTGGCCGAATTTGCGCGAGAGTAGCTAAGCGTGCTTGGGCGAGAGTAGTACTTGGATTGGTGACCTCAAGGGAAGTCCTCGTGTTGCACCCCTCCCATTTTACTTCATATAATGTTTTTTAGTAGAATTTTCTAAGCGTGGTGTAACTAATTACTTATTTTCATTTTGCGAAATAAATAATTTGAAACGTTATTTGGTTGAATTTGCATTCAAATTTGAGGCACAAGTGTAATAGGGCAGCCTTTATATAAATAGATTGCGTAAGATTTGACAGGTGTGATCATACCAGTAGTAATGCACAAGATCCCATCAGAACTCCGTAGTTAAGCGTGCTTGTGGGATAGAAGTACAATGATGGGTGACCTTCTGGGAAGACCTCGGGTTGCACCTCTCAAATTTTTTTCCATAAAAAGTTTTTTTTAGTTAAAGTTCTAAATGTGGTGTAACTAATTCGTTATTTGCGTTATGCGAAATAAATAATTTCAAACGTTATTTGCTCGAATTGGCATTCAATTCGAGGCGAAAGTCTGATAAGGGGCAGCTTTATATAAATAGATTGCGTAAGAGTTGACGGGTGTGACAATACCAGCACTAATGCATAGAATCCCATCAGAACTCTGTAGTTTAGCGTGCTTGCGGGATAGTAGTACTATGATGGGTGACCTTCTGGGAAATCCTCGTTTGCACCTTTCTAATTTTATTTCATATAAAGTTTTTTTTAATTAAATTTTCTAAACGTGGTGTAACTAATTAGTTATTTGCATTTTTTGAAATAAATAATTTCAACCGTTATTATGTCGAATTTGCATTCATATTCGAGGCGTAAGTGTGATAAGCGGCAGGCTTTATATAAATAGATTGCGCAAGAGTTGACGGGCACGATCATACCAGCACTAATGCACCGGATCCCATCAGAACTCCGCAGTTAAGTGTGCTTGGGCGAGGTTAGTACTAGGTTGGGAGACCTCCAGGGAAGTCCTCGTGTTGCACCCCTCCCAGTTTATTTCATATAAAGTTGTTTTTCGTTGCATTTTCTACATGTGGTGTAACTAATTACTTATTTTCATTTTGCGAAATAAATAATTTAAAATATTATTTGGCCGAATTTGCGCGAGAGTAGCTAAGCGTGCTTGGGCGAGAGTAGTACTTGGATTGGTGACCTCAAGGGAAGTCCTCGTGTTGCACCCTCCCATTTTACTTCATATAATGTTTTTTAGTAGAATTTTCTAAGCGTGGTGTAACTAATTACTTATTTTCATTTTGCGAAATAAATAATTTGAAACGTTATTTGGTTGAATTTGCATTCAAATTTGAGGCACAAGTGTAATAGGGGCAGCCTTTATATAAATAGATTGCGTAAGATTTGACAGGTGTGATCATACCAGTAGTAATGCACAAGATCCATCAGAACTCCGTAGTTAAGCGTGCTTGTGGGATAGAAGTATAATGATGGGTGACCTTCTGGGAAGACCACGGGTTGCACCTCTCAAATTTTTTCCATAAAAAGTTTTTTTTAGTTAAAGTTTCTAAATGTGGTGTAACTAATTCGTTATTTGCGTTATGCGAAATAAATAATTTCAAACGTTATTTGCTCGAATTGGCATTCAAATTCGAGGCGAAAGTCTGATAAGGTGCAGCTTTATATAAATAGATTGCGTAAGAGTTGACGGGTGTGACAATACCAGCACTAATGCATAGAATCCCATCAGAACTCTGTAGTTTAGCGTGCTTGCGGGATAGTAGTACTATGATGGGTGACCTTCTGGGAAATCCTCGTTTTGCACCTTTCTAATTTTATTTCATATAAAGTTTTTTTTAATTAAATTTTCTAAACATTGTGTAACTAATTAGTTATTTGCATTTTTTGAAATAAATAATTTCAACCGTTATTATGTCGAATTTGCATTCATATTCGAGGCGTAAGTGTGATAAGCGGCAGGCTTTATATAAATAGATTGCGCAAGAGTTGACGGGCACGATCATACCAGCACTAATGCACCGGATCCCATCAGAACTCCGCAGTTAAGTGTGCTTGGGCGAGATTAGTACTAGGTTGGGAGACCTCCAGGGAAGTCCTCCTGTTGCACCCCTCCCGTTTTATTTCATATAAAGTTGTTTTTCGTTGCATTTTCTACATGTGGTGTAACTAATTACTTATTTTCATTTTGCGAAATAAATCATTTAAAATATTATTTGGCCGAATTTGCGCGAGAGTAGCTAAGCGTGCTTGGGCGAGAGTAGTACTATGATTGGTGACCTCAAGGGAAGTCCTCGTGTTGCACCCCTCCCATTTTACTTCATATAATGTTTTATTTAGTTAAAGTTCTAAACGTGGTGTAACTAATTAGTTATTTGCATTTTGCGAATTAAATAATTTGAAATGTTATTTGATCGAATTTGCATTCAAATTCGAGGCGCAAGTGCGATGGGGGCAGCATTTATATAAATAGATTGCGTAAGAGTTGACAGGTATAATCATACCAGTAGTAATGCATAGGATCCCATTATAACCCCGTAGTTAAGCGTTGTTGCGGGATACTAGTACTATGATGGGTGACCTTCCGGGAAGTCCTCTTGTTACACCTCTTCAATTTTATTTCATAAAATGTTTTTTTAGTTAAATTTTCGAAACATGGTGTAACTAACTAGTTATTGCATTTGCGAAATAAATAATTTCAAACGTTATTTGGTCGAATTTGCATTCAAATTCGAGGCGAAAGTTTGATAAGGAGCAGCCTTTATATGAATAGATTGCATAAGAGTTGACGGGTGTGACAATACAAGCAGTAAAGCATAGGATCCCAGTAGAACTCTGTAGTTAAGCGTGCTTGCGGGATAGTAGTACTATGATGGGTGACCTTCTGCGAAGTCTTCGTTTTGCACCTCTCCAATTTTATTTCACATAAACTTTATTTTTAGTTGCATTTCTACACATGATGTAACTAATTAGTTATTTGTGTTTTGCGAAATGAAAAATTAGAAATGTTATTTGGTCGAATTTGCATTCAAATTCGAGGCACAAGTGCGATAGGGGCAGCCTTTATATAAATAGATTACGTAAGAGTTGACGGGTGTGATCATACCAGCAGTAATGCATAGGTTCCCGTCAGAACCCCGTACTTAAGCGTGCTTGCAGGATAGTAGTACTATTATGGGTGACCTTCTGGGAAGTCCTCGTGTTGCACCTCTTCAATTTATTTTATATAAATTTTTTTAGTTAAATTTTCTAAACGTGGTGTAACTAATTAGTTATTTGCGTTTTGGGAAAGAAATAATTTCAAACGTTATTTGGCCGAATTTGCATTCAAATTCAAGGTGCAAGTATGATAAGGGGCAGCCTTATATAAATAGATTGCGCAGGAGTTGACGGGTACGATCATACCAGCGCTAATGCACCGGATCCCATCAAAACTCCTCAATTAAGCGTGCTTGGGCGAGAGTAGTACTAGGTTGGGTGACCTCTAGGGAAGTTGATATGAGTCACAAAGGCCTTGGATGCGTATACGTAGGAAAAAGAAAATCAAGATTCACTTTCTTGTTTTCAAGAAAATCAAGAAACTGAATCTTGGTCCAATTTTGCTGTTTTGTTCGATTTCAAGAATCAAGAAAATCAAGATTTTAAATCTTGGAAATCTTGGTCCAAGAAACCGAATCTTGCAACTAAGGCGCATTTGATCTCAATTACGAGCATTAACAAGCCAATTTCGGGAGAGAACGGATTACAAGCCCAAGTTCTTGAAGACAAGGCCCAATAAGATGTTCCAAGCCCAATCAAGAAATTTAAATTAAACTTAGTTTAAAATCAGGCCATATTGTCAAAGTGGCCCTATTTGTTAAGTTTTAATTCTTTAAATACTTAGTTTTCATTTTTAGATTTTATGAATAAATTTCTATGTAAAAATTCAGTCCAAGAGGCCCATTTAAAGTCCTTGGCTGAATTTCCCCTTTAAAGAAAAAAAAATAGATTTTTTTAGTTTTCCTATTAGGACTAGGAAAATAGTTAGAAGGCCTATATGTATAGCTTGGCCAGCCACCCTTAGACAGATTATACTTGAAGAATACATTGAAATCAAATTTTTTTGTTGAGTGAAAATTCTCATTGAGTTCTCCAAGAATTTTCTCTTGAGTTTTCTTTAGAAGGAGTTTTAACAATCGTTTTGATTGTGGGAGCCATCTTTAGCCTTTTTCTTGCCATTTTTCTTCATTGGAGGGAGATTAGAGCCGTTTGAAGGGAGTAGTGAAATCCTTCTTGCTGTTCGTTCTTCTTTATTAATTTCTGCTTGTGTTGATTTATTGATTAACATGGGATTAATTGTTCTTGTTACGTTTCAGCCTTTCCAAATTTCAAGATCTGATTCGACTTCGTTCTTAGGCATCAAGAAACGTTTTCATTCATAATTTCCAGATTTCTTGCCACCCAAGTATTCTTATTCTATTCGATTTGGTTTCTTGATCTAACAAGTTTAGTTCTCTGTTTTCCATTTTCGTTGCAGCTAATTTGTTTATAGATCTCGTAGGACTTTCTCGTGACTTGACGACTCGATCTTGGTACACGCGCATTCCTCTATCAGAAGTCCTCGTCTTGCACCTATTCCATTTTATTTCATATAAATTTATTTTTCGTTTCATTTTCTACACGTGGTGTAACTAATTAGTTATTTTCATTTTGGGAAATAAATAATTTAAAACGTTAGTTGGCCGAATTTGCGCAAGAGTAGCTAAACGTGCTTGGGCGAGAGGAGTACTAGGAATTGTGAACTCCTAGGAAGTCCTCGAGTTGCACCCCTCCTATTTTACTTCATATAAGGTTTTTTTAGTAGAATTTTCTAAATGTGGTGTAACTAATTAGTTATTTGCGTTTTGCGAGATAAATAATTTCAAACATTATTTTGTCGAATTTGCATTCAAATTCGAGGCGCAAGTGCGATAGAAGCAGCCTTTATATAAATAGATTGCATAAGAGTTGACGGGTGTGATCATACCAGCAGTAATGCACCGGATCCCATTAGAACTCCGAAGTTAATCATGCTTGTGAGATAGTAGTACGAGGATGGTGACCTCCTAGGAAGACCTCGTGTTGCACCCCTCCCGTTTTATTTTGTATAAATTTTTTTAGTTGCATTTTATACACTAATTAGTTATTTTCATTTTGCGAAATATATAACTGAAACGTTATTTGGTCAAATTTGCATTCAAATTCGAGGCGCAAGTGCGGTAAGGGGCAGCCCTTATAATATAGATTACGCAAGAGTTGATGGGTGCGATCATACAGCTCTAATGCACCGGATCCCATCAGAACTTCGCAGTAAGCGTGCTTGGGCCAGAGTAGTATTAGGATGGATGTCCTCTCAGGAAGTCCTCGCGTTGCACCCTTCTAATTTTATTTCGTATAAATTTTTTTAGTTGCAATTTCTACACGTGGTGTAACATATTAGTTATTTTCGTTTTGCAAAATAAATAATTTGAAACATTATTTTGTCGAATGTGCAGTGAAATTCGAGGCGCACGTGCGATAATGGCCAGCCTTTATATAAATAAATTGCGCAAGAGTTGACGGGTGCGATCATACCAGCACTAATGTACCAAATCCCATCAGAACTCCACAACTAAGCGTATTTGGGTAAGAGTAGTATAATATTGGTGAACTCCTAGGAAGTCCTTGTTTCATCCTACCATTTTATTTCAAATAAAAGTTGATTTTTAGTTGCATTTTCTACACGTGGTGTAACTAATTAGTTATTTGTGTTTGCGAAATAAAAAATTTGGAACGTTATTTGGTCGAATTTGCATTCAAATACGAGGCGCAAGTGCGATAGGGGCAGCCTTTATACAAATAGATTGCGTAAGAGTTGACGGGTGCGATCATACCAATAGTAATGCACAGGATCCCACAGAACTCCGTAGTTAAGCGTGCTTGCGGGATAGTAGTACTATGATGGGTGACCTTCCGGGAAATCCTCGTGTTGCACCTCTCAATTTTATTTCATATAAAGTTTTTTTTAGTTAAATTTTCTAAACATGGTGTAACTAATTAGTTATTTGCGTTTTTCGAAACAAATAATTTCAAATGTTATTTGGTCAATTTGCATTCAATTCGAGGCACAAGTGCGATAAGGGGCAGTTTTTATATAAATAGATTGCGCAAGAGTTGACGGGTACGATCATACCAGCGCTAATGCACTGGATCCCATCAGAACTCCTCAATTAAGTGTGCTTAGGCTAGATTAGTACTAGGTTGGGTGACCTCCAGGAAGTCCTCATGTTGCGCCCCTCCATTTTATTCATAGAAAGTTGTTTTTCATTGTGTTTTCTGCACGTGGTTAACTAATTAGTTATTTTCATTTTGCGAATAAATAATTTAAAACATTATTTGGCCGAATTTGCGCGAGAGTAGCTAAGCGTGCTAGGCGAGAGTAGTACTAGGATTGTGACCTCTTGGAAGTCCTCATGTTGCACCCCTCCCATTTGACTTCATATAATGTTTTCTAGTAGAATTTTCTCACCTGGTGTAACTAATTAGTTATTTGCATTCTGCGAAATAATAATTCGGAACGTTATTTGGTCCAATTTCCATTCAAATTCGAGGCGCAAGTGCGATAGGAGTAGCCTTTATATAAACAGATTGCGTAAGATTGACGGTGTGATCATACAAGCAGTAATGCACGGATCCCATTAGAACTCCTAGTTATCGTGCTTGCGGATATAGTACTATGATGGGTGACCTTCCGGAAATCCTGTGTTCACTCTCCAATTTTATTCATATAAGTTTTTTTTAGTTAATTTCTAACTGGTTAACAATTAGTTATTTGCGTTTTTTCGAAACAAATAATTTCAAATTTATTTGGTCAAATTTGCATTCAAATTCGAGGCGCAAGTGCGATAAGGGGCAGTTTTTATTAAATAATTGCGCAAGAGTTGACGGGTACGACATACCAGCTAATGCACCGATCCATAGAAACTCCTCAGTTAGTGTGCTTAGCTAGATTAGTACTGGTTGGGTGACCTCCAGGGAAGTCCTCATGTTCGCCCCTCCCATTTTATTTTAGAACGTTGTTTTTTCATTGTGTTTTCTCCGTGGTGTAACTAATTAGTTATTTTCATTTGCGAAATAAATAATTTAAAACTTATTTGGCCGGATTTGCGCGAGAGTAGCTAAGCGTGCTAGGGCGAGAGTAGTACTAGATTTGGTGACCTCTGGGAAGTCCTCATGTTGCACCCCTCCCATTTGACTTCATATAATGTTTTGGTTCTAGTAGAATTTTCTCACCGTGGTGTAAACTAATTAGTTATTTTTTGCATCTGCGAATAAATAATTCGAACGTTATTTGGTCAATTTCCATTCAAATTTCGAGGCGCAAGTACGATAGGAGTAGCCTTTATTATCAACAGATTGGCGTAAGAGTTGACGGAGTGTGATCATACAAGCAGTAATGCACCGGATCCCTTAGAGAACTCCGTAGTTAATCGTGCTTGCGGGATAGTACGTACTATGATGGGTGACCTTTCGGGAAATTCGTGTTCCACCTCTCCATATTATATTTGATATAAATTTCTTTTGTATAATTTTCTGAACATGGTGTAACTAATTTAGTTATTTGCGTTTCTTTCGAAACAAATAATTTCAAATTATATTTGTCGAATTTGCCATTCATATCGAGGCGGCAAGTTCGACAAGGGGGCAGCTTTATATAAGAAGATTGCGGCAAGAGTTGGGCGGGTACCGATTCATACCGCCGCTAATGCACCGGATCCCCCAGATCAGAACTCCCTCCAGTTAAAGTGTGCTTAAGATAGTTTATACTAGGTTGG
>NC_053445.1:15950124-15979469 GCF_007990345.1 Gossypium hirsutum | reverse complement strand
TGCGGGCAGCTTTCATTTAAATTATGCAAGTATAAGGCAGCTTATATGATAGATGCGAGTAACGGGGCATCGTACCAGCGCAATACACGGATCATCAGAACTCCCAGTTAAGCGTGCTTGGCAAGACTAGTATTAGGATGGGTGACCTCTGGGAATCCTCGTGTTGCACCCCTCCATTTTATTTCATTATGTTTTTTTAGTTGTTTTCTCCACGTGGTGAACTCATTCGTTTTTGCGTTTTGTGAAATAAATAATTGGAACGGTATTGGTCGAATTACCTTTTAAATTCGAGGCGGAAGTGCGTGAAGGGGCAGCCTTTATATAATAATTGGGCAAGAGTTGACGGGTGCGATCATACCAACACTAATGCACCAGATTCCTATTAAGAACTCCGCAGTTAAGCGTGCTAGGGCGAGAGTAGTACTAGGATGGGTGACTTCCTGGGAAGTCCTCGTATTGCACCCCCCATTTTGTTTCATATAATGTTTTTTTAGTTGTGTTTTTCTCCACGTGGTGTAACTTTTCGTTATTTGGGTTTGTGAAATAAATAATTTGGAACGATATTTGGTCGAAATTGCATTTAAATTCGAGGCGCAAGTCCGATAAGGGGCAGCCTTTATATGAATAAATTGCGCAAGAGTTGACGGGTGCGATCATACCAGCACTAATGCACCGGATCCCATCAGAACTCCGCAGTTAAGCGTGCTTGGGCGAGAGTAGTACTAGGATTGGTGACCTCCTGGGAAGTCCTCGTGTTGCACCCCTCCAATTTTATTTCATATAATATTTTTTTAGTTGTGTTTCTCCACGTGGTGTAACTCATTTGTTATTTGCGTTTTGTGAAATTAATAATTTGGAACGACATTTGTCGAATTGCATTTAAATTCGAGGCGCAGCTCCGATAGGGGAAGCCTTTATATGAATAGATTGCGCAAGAGTTGACGGGTGCGATCATACCAGCACTAATGCACCGGATCCCATCAAAACTCCGCAGTTAAGCGGCTGGGCGAGAGTAGTACTAGGATTGGTGACCTCTTGGGAAGTCCTCGTGTTGCACCCCTCCCATTTTATTTCATATAATGTTTTTTAAGTTGCGTTTTCTCCACGTGGTGTAACTCATTCGTTATTGCGTTTGTGAAATAAATAATTTGGAACGATATTTGGTCGAATTTGTATTTAAATTCGAGGCGCAAGTGTGAGAGGGCAGCCTTTATATGAATAGATTGGCAAGAGTTGACGGGTGCGATCATACCAACACTAATGCACCAGATCCTATCAGAACTCCGCAGTTAAGCGTGCTTGGGCGAGTGTAGTACTAGGATGGGCGACCTCCCTGGGAAGTCCTCGTGTTGCACCCCTCCATTTTGTTTCATATAAATTTTTTTAGTTGCGTTTTCTCCACGTGGTTTAACTCATTCGTTATTTGCGTTTGTGAAATAAATATTTGGAACGATATTTGTCGAATTGCATTTAAATTCGAGGTGCAAGTCCGAAAGGGGCAGCCTTATATGAATAGATTGCGCAAGAGTTGACGGGTGCGATCGTACCAGCGCTAATGCACCGGATCCCATCGGAACTCCGCATTAAGCGTGCTTGGCGAGAGTAGTATTAGGATGGGTGACCTCCTGGGAAGTCCTCGTGTTGCACCCCTCCCATTTTATTTCATATAATGTTTTTTTAGTTGCGTTTTCTCCACGTGGTGGAACTCATTCGTTATTTGCGTTTTGTGAAATAAATAATTTGGAATGATATTTGGTCGAATTTGCTTTTAAATTCGAGGCGGAAGTGCGTGAAGGGGCAGCCTTTATATGAATAGATTGCGCAAGAGTTGACGGGTGCGATCATACCAACACTAATGCACCAGATTCTATTAGAACTCCGTAGTTAAGCGTGCTTGGGCGAGAGTAGTACTAGGATGGTGACTTCCTGGAATCCTCGTATTGCACCTCCATTTTGTTTATATATGTTTTTTTAGTTGTGTTTTCTCCACGTGGTGTAACTCTTTCGTTATTTGGGTTTTGTGAAATAAATAATTTGGAACGATATTTGGTCGAAATTGCATTTAAATTCGAGGCACAAGTCCGATAAGGGGCAGCCTTTATATGAATAGATTGCGCAAGAGTTGACGGGTGCGATCATACCAGCACTAATGCACCGGATCCCATCAGAACTCCGCAGTTAAGCGTGCTTGGGCGAGAGTAGTACTAGGATTGGTGACCTCCTGGGAAGTCTCGTGTTGCACTCCTCCATTTTATTTCATATAATTTTTTTTTAGTTGCGTTTTCTCCACGTGGTGTAACTCATTCGTTATTTGCGTTTTGTGAAATAAATAATTTGGAACGATATTTGGTCGAATTTGCATTTAAATTCGAGGCGCAGCTCCGATAAGGGGAAGCCTTTATATGAATAGATTGCGCAAGAGTTGACGGGTGCGATCATACCAGCACTAATGCACCGGATCCCATCAAAACTCCGCAGTTAAGCGTGCTTGGGCGAGAGTAGTACAAGGATTGGTGACCTCCTAGGAAGTCCTCGTGTTGCACCCCTCCCATTTTATTTCATATAATGTTTTTTTAGTTGCGTTTTCTCCACGTGGTGTGACTCATTCGTTATTTGCGTTTAGTGAAATAAATAATTTGGAACGATATTTGGTCGAATTTGTATTTAAATTCGAGGCGCAAGTGTGAGAAGGGGCAGCCTTTATATGAATAGATTTGGTAAGAGTTGACGGGTGCGATGATACCAACACTAAGGCACCAGATCCTATCAGAACTCCGCAATTAAGCGTGCTTGGGCGAGTGTAGTACTAGGATGGGTGACCTCCTGGGAAGTCCTCGTGTTGCACCCCTCCCATTTTGTTTCATATAATATTTTTTTTAGTTGCGTTTTCTCCACGTGGTTAACTCATTCGTTATTTGCGTTTTGTGAAATAAATAATTTGGAACGATATTTGGTCGAATTTGCATTTAAATTCGAGGTGCAAGTCCGATAAGGGGCAGCCCTTATATGAATAGATTGCGCAAGAGTTGGCGGGTGCGATCATACCAGCACTAATGCACCGGATCCCATCAGAACTCCACAGTTAAGCGTGCTTGGGCGAGAGTAGTACTAGGATGGGTGACCTCCTGGAAAGTCCTCGTGTTGTACCCCTCCCATTTTATTTCATATAATGTTTTTTTAGTTGCGTTTCTCCACGTGGTGTAACTCATTCGTTATTTGCGTTTTGTGAAATAAATAATTTGGAACGATATTTGGTCGAATTTGTATTAAAATTCGAGGCGCAAGTGCGATAAGAGGCAGCCTTTCACGTGGTGTAACTCATTCGTTATTTGAATTTTGCGAAACAAATAATTTGAAATGATATTTGGTCGAATTTGGAATCAAATTCGAGGCGCAATTGTGATAAGGGGCAACATTTATATGAATAGCTTGCACAAGAGTTGACGGGTGCGATCATACTTGCACTAATGCATCGGATCCCATTAGAACTCCGCAGTTAAGCGTGCTTGGGCGAGAGTAGTACTAGGAATGGTGTCCTCCTGGGAAGTTCTCGTGTTGCTCCCCCCATTTTATTTCATATAATATTTTTTTAGTTGCATTTTCTCCACGTGGTGTAACTCATTCGTTATTTGCGTTATGCGAAATAAATAATATGAAACGAAATTTGGTCGAATTTGCATTCAAATTCAAGGCGCAACGGCGATAAGAGGCAGCCTTTATATGAATAGATTGCGCAAGAGTTGACGGGTGCGATCATACCAACACTAATGCACCGAATCCCATTAGAACTCCGTAGTTAAGCGTGTTTGGGCGAGAGTAGTACTAGGATGGGTGACCTCCTGAGAAGTACTTGCGTTGCACCCCTCCCATTTTATTTCATATAATATTTTTTAGTTGCGTTTTATCCATGTGGTGTAACTTATTCATTATTTGCGTTTGTAAAATTAATAATTTGAAACGATATTTGGTCCAATTTGCATTAAAATTCGAGGCGCAAGTGCAATAAGGATCAGCCTTTATAATAATAGATTGCGCAAGAGTTGACGGGTGCGATCATACCAGCACTAATGCACCGGATCCCATCAGAACTCCGCAGTTAAGCGTGCATGGGCGAGAGTAGTACTAGGATGGGTGACCTTCTAGGAAGTCCTCGTGTTGCACCCCTCCCATTTTATTGCATATAATGTTTTTATTTAGTTGCGTTTTCTCCACATGGTGTAACTCATTCATTATTTGCGTTTTGTGAAATAAATATTTTGGAACGATATTTGGTCGAATTTGCATTTAAATTCGAGGCGCAAGTCTGATAAGGGGCAGCCTTTATATGAATAGATTGCGCAAGAGTTGACGGGTGCGATCATACCAGCACTAATGCACCGGATCCCATCAGAACTCCGCAGTTAAGTGTGCTTGGTCGAGAGTAGTCCTAGGATGGGTGACCTCCTAGGAAGTCCTCGTGTTGCACCCCTCCCATTTTATTTCATATAATGTTCTTTTAGTTGCGTTTTCTCCACGTGGTGTAACTCATTCGTTATTTTCGTTTTGTGAAATAAATAATTTGGAACGATATTTGGTCGAATTTGAATTAAAATTCGAGGCGCAAGTGCGATAAGAGGCAGCCTTTATATTAATAGATTGCGCAAGAGTTGACGGGTGTGATCATACTAGCACTGATGTATCGGATCCCATCAGAACTCCGCAGTTAAGCGTGCTTGGGCGAGAGTAGTACTAGGATGGGTGACCTCCTGGGAAGTCCTCGTGTTGCACCCCTCCCATTTTGTTTCATATAATATTTTTTTTAGTTGCGTTTTCTCCACGTGGTTTAACTCATTCGTTATTTGCGTTTTGTGAAATAAATAATTTGGAACGATATTTGGTCGAATTTGCATTTAAATTCGAGGTGCAAGTCCGATAAGGGGCAGCCCTTATATGAATAGATTGCGCAAGAGTTGGCGGGTGCGATCATACCAGCACTAATGCACCGGATCCCATCAGAACTCCACAGTTAAGCGTGCTTGGGCGAGAGTAGTACTAGGATGGGTGACCTCCTGGAAAGTCCTCGTGTTGTACCCCTCCCATTTTATTTCATATAATGTTTTTTTAGTTGCGTTTTCTGCACGTGGTGTAGCTCATTCGTTATTTGCGTTTTGTGAAATAAATAATTTGGAACGATATTTGGTCGAATTTGTATTAAAATTCGAGGCGCAAGTGCGATAAGAGGCAGCCTTTCACGTGGTGTAACTCATTCGTTATTTGAATTTTGCGAAACAAATAATTTGAAATGATATTTGGTCGAATTTGGAATCAAATTCGAGGCGCAATTGTGATAAGGGGCAACATTTATATGAATAGCTTGCACAAGAGTTGACGGGTGCGATCATACTTGCACTAATGCATCGGATCCCATCAGAACTCCGCAGTTAAGCGTGCTTGGGCGAGAGTAGTACTAGGAATGGTGTCCTCCTGGGAAGTTCTCGTGTTGCTCCCCCCATTTTATTTCATATAATATTTTTTTAGTTGCA
This sequence comes from Gossypium hirsutum, assembly GCF_007990345.1. Classification (NCBI taxonomy): domain Eukaryota; kingdom Viridiplantae; phylum Streptophyta; class Magnoliopsida; order Malvales; family Malvaceae; genus Gossypium; species Gossypium hirsutum. Next base: position 15,973,947 of record NC_053445.1, on the reverse strand, counting down.
TTTTCTCCACGTGGTGTAACTCATTCGTTATTTGCGTTATGCAAAATAAATAATATGAAACGAAATTTGGTCGAATTTGCATTCAAATTCAAGGCGCAACAGCGATAAGAGGAAGCCTTTATATGAATAGATTGCGCAAGAGTTGACGGGTGCGATCATACCAACACTAATGCACCGAATCCCATTAGAACTCCGTAGTTAAGCGTGTTTGGGCGAGAGTAGTACTAGGATGGGTGACCTCCTGAGAAGTACTTGCGTTGCACCCCTCCCATTTTATTTCATATAATATTTTTTTAGTTGCGTTTTATCCATGTGGTGTAACTTATTCATTATTTGCGTTTGTAAAATTAATAATTTGAAACGATATTTGGTCGAATTTGCATTAAAATTCGAGGCGCAAGTGTAATAAGGATCAGCCTTTATAATAATAGATTGCGCAAGAGTTGACGGGTGCGATCATACCAGCACTAATGCACCGGATCCCATCAAAACTCCGCAGTTAAGCGTGCATGGGCGAGAGTAGTACTAGGATGGGTGACCTTCTAGGAAGTCCTCGTGTTGCACCCCTCCCATTTTATTGCATATAATGTTTTTATTTAGTTGCGTTTTCTCCACATGGTGTAACTCATTCATTATTTGCGTTTTGTGAAATAAATATTTTGGAACGATATTTGGTCGAATTTGCATTTAAATTCGTGGCGCAAGTCTGATAAGGGGCAGCCTTTATATGAATAGATTGCGCAAGAGTTGACGGGTGCGATCATACCAGCACTAATGCACCGGATCCCATCAGAACTCCGCAGTTAAGTGTGCTTGGTCGAGAGTAGTCCCAGGATGGGTGACCTCCTAGGAAGTCCTCGTGTTGCACCCCTCCCATTTTATTTCATATAATGTTTTTTTAGTTGCGTTTTCTCCACGTGGTGTAACTCATTCGTTATTTTCGTTTTGTGAAATAAATAATTTGGAACGATATTTGGTCGAATTTGTATTAAAATTCGAGGCGCAAGTGCGATAAGAGGCAGCCTTTATATTAATAGATTGCGCAAGAGTTGACGGGTGTGATCATACTAGCACTGATGTATCGGATCCCATCAGAACTCCGCAGTTAAGCGTGCTTGGGAGAGAGTAGTACTAGGATGGGTGACCTCCTGGGAAGTCCTCGTGTTGCACCCCTCCCATTTTGTTTCATATAATATTTTTTTTAGTTGCGTTTTCTCCACGTGGTGTAACTCATTCGTTATTTGCGTTTTGTGAAATAAATAATTTGGAACGATATTTGGTCGAATTTTTATTTAAATTCGAGGCGCAACTCCGATAAGGGGAAGCCTTTATATGAATAGATTATGCAAGAGTTGACGGGTGTGATCATACCAGCACTAATGCACCGGATCCCATCAGAACTCCGCAGTTAAGCGTGCTTAGGCGAGAGTAGTACTAGGATTGATGACCTCCTGGGAAATCCCCGTGTTGCACCCCTCCCATTTTACTTCATATAATGTTTTTTTAGTTGCGTTTTCTCCACGTGCTGTAACTCATTCGTTATTTGCGTTTTGTGAAATAAATAATTTCGAACGATATTTGGTCGACTTTGCAATTAAATTCGAGGTGCAAGTGCGAGAAGGGGCAGCCTTTATATGAATAGATTGCGCAAGAGATGACGGGTGCGATCATACCTACACTAATGCACCAGATCCTATCAGAACTCCGCAGTTAAGCGTGCTTGGGCGAGAGTAGTACTAGGATAGGTGACCTCCTGGGAAGTCCTCGTGTTCACCCCTCCCATTTTGTTTCATATAATGTTTTTTTTAGTTGTGTTTTCTCCACGTGGTGTAACTCATTCGTTATTTGTGTTTTGTAAAATAAATAATTTGGAATGATATTTGGTCGAATTTTTATTCAAATTCGAGGCGCAAGTCCGATAAGGGGCAGCCTTTATATGAATAGATTGTGCAACTGTTGACGGGTGCGATCATACCAGCACTAATGCACCGGATCCCATCAGAACTCCGCAGTTAAGCATGCTTGGTTGAGAGTAGTATTAGGATGGGTGACCTCCTGGGAAGTCCTCGTGTTGCACCCCTCCAATTTTATTTCATATAATGTTTTTTTAGTTACGTTTTCTCCACGTGGTGTAACTCATTCGTTATTTGAATTTTGTGAAATAAATAATTTGGAACGATATTTTGTCGAATTTGCATTTAAATTCGAGGCGCAAGTGCGATAAGGGGCAGCCTTTATATGAATAGATTGCGCAAGAGCTGACGGGTGCGATCATACCAACACTAATGCACCAGATCCCATCAGAACTCTGCAGTTAAGCGTGCTTGGGTGCGAGTAGTACTAGGATGGGTGACCTCCTGGGAAGTCCTCGTGTTGCACTCCTCCCATTTTATTTCATATAATGTTTTTTTTAGTTGCGTTTTCTCCACGTGGTGTAACTCATTCGTTATTTGCGTTTTGTGAAATAAATAATTTGGAACGATATTTTGTCAAATTTTCCTTTAAATTCGAGGCGCAAGTGCGATAAGAGGCAGCCTTTATATGAATATATTGCGCAAGAGTTGACGGGTGCGATCATACTAGCACTAATGCAGCGGATCCCATCAGAACTCCGCAGTTAAGCGTGCTTGGTCAAGAGTAGTACTAGGATGGGTAACCTCCTAGGAAGTCCTCGTGTTGCACCACTCCCATTTTGTTTCATATAATGTTTTTTTTAGTTGCGTTTTCTCCACGTGGTGTAACTCATTCGTTATTTGCATTTTGTGAAATAAATAAGTTGGAACGATATTTGGTCAAATTTGCAATTACATTCGAGGCGCAGCTCCGATAAGGGGAAGCCTTTATATGAATAGATTGCGCAAGAGTTGACGGGTGCGATCATACCAGCACTAATGCACCGGATCCCATCAGAACTCCGCAGTTAAGCGTGCTTGGGCGAGAGTAGTACTAGGATTGGTGACCTCCTGGGAAGTCCTTGTGTTGCACCCCTCCCATTTTTTTCATATAATGTTTTTTTAGTTGCGTTTTCTCCACGTGGTGTAACTCATTCGTTATTTGCATTTTGTGAAATAAATAATTCCGAACGATATTTGGTCGAATTTGCATTTAAATTCGAGGCGCAAGTGCGAGAAGGGGCAGCCTTTATATGAATAGATTTGGCAAGAGTTGACGGGTGCGATCATACCAACACTAATGCACCAGATCCTATCAGAACTCCGCAGTTAAGCTTGCTTGGGCGAGAGTAGTACTAGGATGGGTGACCTCCTGGGAAGTCCTCGTGTTGCACCCCTCCCATTTTGATTCATATAATGTGTTTTTTAGTTGCATTTTCTCCACGTGGTGTAACTCATTCGTTATTTGCGTTTTGTGAAATAAATAATTTGGAACGATATTTGGTCGAATTTGCATTGAAATTCGAGGCGCAAGTCCGATAAGGGGCAGCCCTTATATGAATAGATTGCGCAAGAGTTGATGGGTGCGATCATACCAGCACTAATGCACCGGATCCCATCAGAACTCCGCAGTTAAGCGTGCTTGGGCGAGAGTAGTACTAGGATGGGTGACCTCCTGGAAAGTACTCGTGTTGCACCCCTGCCATTTTATTTCATATAATGTTTTTTTAGTTGCGTTTTCTCCACGTGGTGTAACTCATTCGTTATTTGAATTTTGCGAAATAAATAATTTGAAATGATATTTGGTCGAATTTGCAATCAAGTTCGAGGCGCAATTGTGATAAGGGGCAACATTTAGATGAATAGCTTGCACAAGAGTTGACGGGTGCGATCATACTTGCACTAATGCATCGGATCCCATCAGAACTCCACAGTTAAGCGTGCTTGGGCGAGAGTAGTACTAGGATGGGTGACCTCCTGGGAAGTCCTCGTGTTGCTCCCCCCATTTTATTTCATATAATATTTTTTTAGTTGCATTTTCTCCACGTGGTGTAACTCATTCGTTATTTGCGTTATGCGAAATAAATAATATGAAACGAAAGTTGGTCGAATTTGCATTCAAATTCAAGGCGCAACGGCGATAAGAGGCCGCCTTTATATGAATAGATTCCGCAAGAGTTGACGGGTGCGATCATACCAACACTAATGCACTGAATCCCATCAGAACTCTGTACTTAAGCGTGTTTGGGCTAGAGTAGTACTAGGATGGGTGACCTCCTGAGAAGTACTTGCGTTGCACCCCTCCCATTTTATTTCATATAATATATTTTTAGTTGCGTTTTCTCCACATGGTGTAACTTATTCATTATTTGTGTTTTTTAAAATTAATAATTTGAAACGATATTCGGTCGAATTTGCATTAAAATTCGAGACGCAAGTGCAATAAGGGTCAGCCTTTATAATAATAGATTGCGCAAGAGTTGACGGGTGCGATCATAACAGCACAAATGCACCGGATCTCATTAGAACTCCGTAATTTAGCGTGCTTGGGCGAGATTAGTACTAGATGGGCGACCTCTTTGGAAGTCCTCATGTTGCACCCTTCCCATTTTATTTCTTATAAAGTTTTTTTAATTTCATTTTCTCCACGTGGTGTAACTAATTCGTTATTTGCGTTTTGTGAAATAAATAATTTGAAACGTTATTTGGTAGAATTTACATTCAAATTCAAGGCAAAAGTGCGATAAGGGGCGGCCTTTATATAAATAGATTGCGCAAGAGTTGACGGGTGAGATCATACTAGTACTAATACACCAGATTCCATTAAAACTCTGCAGTTAAGCGTGTTTGGGCGAGAGTAGTACTAAGATGGGTGACCTCTTGGGAAGTCCACGTGTTGCACCGCTCCCATTTTATTTCATATAAAGTTTTTTTAGTTGCAATTTCTCCACGTGGTGTAACTAATTCATTATTTGCGTTTTGCGAAATAAGTAATTTGAAAAGTTATTCGGTTGAATTTGCATTCAAATTCGAGGCGAAAGGGCGATAAGGGGCAGCCTTTATATAAATAGATTGCGCAAGAGTTGACGGGTGCGATCATAACAGCATTAATGCACCGGATCTCATCAGAACTCTGCTGTTAAGCGTGCATGGGCGAGAGTAGTACTAGGATGGGTGACCTCCTTGGAAGTCCTCGTGTTGCACCCCTCCCAATTTATTTCATATAATTTTTTTTAGTTGCATTTTCTTCACAAGGTGTAACTCATTCGTTATTTGCGTTTTGCGAAATAAATAATTTGAATCGAAATTTGGTCGAATTTGCATTAAAATTCGAGGCGAAAGTCCGATAAGAGGCAGCCTTTATATGAATAGATTGCGCAAGAGTTGATCGATGCGATCATACCAGCACTAATGCACCGGATCCCATCAGAACTCCTCAGTTAAGCGTGCTTGGGCGAGAGTTGTACTAGGATGGGTGACCTCTTGGGAAGTCCTCGTGCTGCACCCCTCCCATTTTATTTCATATAATTTTTTTAATTGCATTTTCTTCACATGGTGTAACTCATTCGTTATTTGCATTTTGCGAAATAAATAATTTGAAATGATATTTGGTCGAATTTGAAATCAAATTCGAGGCGCAATTGTGATAAGGGGCAACATTTATATGAATAGCTTGCACAAGAGTTGACGGGTGCGATCATACTAGCACTAACACATCGGATCCCATCAGAACTCCGCAGTTAAGCGTGCCTGGGCGAGAGTAATACTAGGATGGGTGACCTCCTGGGAAGTCCTCGTGTTGCTCCCCCTATTTTATTTCATATAATATTTTTTTAGTTGCATTTTCTCCACGTGGTGTAACTCATTCGTTATTTGCGTTATACGAAATAAATAATATGAAACGAAATTTGGTCGAATTTGCATTCAAATTCAAGGCGCAACGACGATAAGAGGCAGCTTTTATATGAATAGATTGCGCAAGGGTTGACGGGTGCGATCATACCAGCACTAATGCACCGAATCCCATCAAAACTCCGTAGTTAAGCGTGTTTGGGCGAGAGTAGTACTAGGATGGGTGACCTCCTAAGAAGTACTTGCGTTGCACCCCTCCCATTTTATTTCATATAATATTTTTTCAGTTGCGTTTTCTCCACGTGGTGTAACTCATTCGTTATTCGCGTTTGTAAAATTAATCATTTGAAACGATATTCGGTCGAATTTGCATTAAAATTCGAGGCGCAAGTGCAGTAAGGATCAGCCTTTATATAAATAGATTGCGCAAAAGTTGACGGGTGCAATCATACCAGCACAAATGCACCGGATCTCATTAGCACTCCGCAATTTAGCGTGCTTGGGCGAGAGTAGTACTAGGATGGGTGACCTTCTAGGAAGTCCTCGTGTTGCACCCCTCCCACTTTATTTCTTATAAAGTTTTTTTAGTTGCATTTTCTCCACGTGGTGTAACTATTTCGTTATTTGCGTTTTGCGAAATAAATAATTTGAAACGTTATTTGCTAGATTTTGCATTCAAATTCAAGGCAAAAGTGCGATAAGGGGCGGCCATTATATAAATAAATTGCACAAGAGTTGACGGGTGCGATCATACTAGTACTAATACACCGAATTCCATCAGAACTCCGCAGTTAAGCGTGCTTGGTCAAATTTGGTCAAATTTACATTCAAATTTACATTCAAATTTGGTCAAATTTACATTCAAATTTGGTCAAATTTACATTCAAATTCGCGGTGCAAGGGCAATAAGGGGTAGCCTTTATATAAATAGATTGCGCAAAAGTTGAAGCGTGCGATCATACCAGCACTAATGCACCGGATCCTATTAAAACTTCGTAGTTAAGCGTGTTTGCGCGAGAGTAGTACTAGGATGGGTGACCTCTTGGGAAGTCCTCGTGTTGCACCCCTCGCATTTTATTTCAGATAATATTTTTTTTAGTTTCATTTTCTTCACGTAGTGTAACTCATTTGTTATTTGCGTTTTGCGAAATAAGTAATTTGAAACGATATTTGGTCTAATTTGCATTCAAATTCAAGGCGCAATTGCGATAAGCGGCAACCTTTATATGAATAGATTGCACAAGAGTTGACGGGTGCGATTATACTAGCACTAATGCATCGGATACCACCAAAACTCCGCAGTTAAGCGTGCTTGGGCGAGAGTAGTACTAGGATAGGTCACCTCCTGAGAAGTCCTCGTGTTGCACCCCTCCTATTTTATTTCATATAATGTTTTTTTAGTTGCAATTTCTCCACGTGGTGTAACTCATTCCTTATTTGCGTTATGCAAAATAAATAATTTGGAACAATATTTGGTCGAATTTGCATTCAAATTCGAGGCGCAAGTGCGATAAGGGGCAGCCTTTATATGAATAGATTGCGCAAGAATTGACGGGTGCGATCATACCAGTACTAATGCACCGGATCCCATTAGAACTCCGTTGTTAAGTGTGCTTTGGGCGAGAGTAGTACTAGGATGGGTGACCTCTTGGGAAGTCCTCGTGTTGCACCCCTCCCATTTTATTTCATATATTATTTTTTTAGTTGCATTTTCTCCACATGGTGTAACTCATTCGTTATTTGCGTTTTGCGAAATAAATAATTTGAAACAATATTTGGTCGAATTTGCATTCAAATTCGAGGCGCAACTGCGATAAAAGGTTGCCTTTATATGAATTGATTGCGCAAGAGTTTACGGGTGCGATCATATCAGCACTAATGCATCGGATCCCATCTAAACTACGCAGTAAAGCGTGCTTGGGCGAGAGTTGTACTAGGATGGGTGACCTCCTGGGAAGTCTTCGTGTTGCACCCCTTGTATTTTATTTCATATAATATTTATTTTGTTGCATTTTCTCCACTAAGTGTAACTCATTCGTTATTTGCGTTTTGCTAAATAAGTCATTTGAAACGATATTTGGTCGACTTTCCATTCAAATTCAAGGCGCAATTGCGATAAGGGGCAACATTTATATGAGTAGATTCCACAAGAGTTGACGGGTGCGATCAATCTTACACTAATGCATTGGGTCCCATCAAAACTCCGCAATTAAGCGCGCTTGGGCGAGAGTAGTACTAGGATGGGTGATCTCCTTGGAAGTCCTTGTGTTACACACCTCCCATTTTATTTCGTATAATGTTTTTTTTTAGTTGCATTTTCTCCACGTGGTGTAACTCATTCGTTATTTACGTTTTGCGAAATTAATAATTTGAAACGATATTTGGTCGAATTTGCATTAAAATTCGAGGCGCAAGTGCGATAAGGGTCAGCCTTTATATAAATAGATTGGGCAAAAGTTGACGGGTGCGATCATACCAGCACAAATGCACCCGATCTCATTAGAACTCCGCAATTTAGCGTGCTTGGGCGAGATTAGTACTAGGATGGGTGACCTTTTTGGAAGTCCTCATGTTGCACCCCTCCCATTTTATTTCTTATAAAGTTTTTTTAGTTGCATTTTCTCCACGTGGTGTAGCTAATTCGTTTTTTGCGTTTTCCAAAATAAATAATTTGAAACCTTATTTGGTAGAACTTGCATTAAAATTCGAGGCAAAAGTGCGATAAGGGGTGGTCTTTATATAAATAGATTGCGCAAGAGTTGACGGGTGCGATCATACTAGTACTAATACACCGGATTCCATCAGAACACCTCAGTTAAGCGAGCTTGGGCGGGAGTAGTACTAGGATGGGTGACCTCTTGGGAAGTCCACGTGTGGCACCGCTCCCATTTTATTTCATATAAATTTTCTTAAGTTGCAATTTCTCTACGTGTTGTAACTAATTCGTTATATGCGTTTTGCGAAATAAATAATTTGAAAAGTTATTTGGTTGAATTTGCCTTCAAATTCGAGGCGAAAGGGCGATAAGGGGCAGCCTTTATATAAATAGATTGCGCAAGAGTTGACGGGTGCGATCATACCAGCATTAATGCAACAGCGAGAGTAGTACTAGGATGGGTGACCTCCTGGGAAGTCCTCGTGTTGCACCCCTCCCATTTTATTTCATACAATTTTTTTTAGTTGCATTTTCTTCACGTGGTGTAGCTCATTCGTTATTTGCGTTTTCCGAAATAAATAATTTGAAACGATATTTGGTCAAATTTGCATTAAAATTCAAGGCGCAAGTGCGATAAGAGGCAACCTATATATGAACAGATTGCGCAAGAGTTGACGGGTGCGATCATACCAGCACTGATGCACCGGATCCCATCAGGACTCTGCTGTTAAGCGTGCTTGGGTGAGAGTTGTACTAGGATGAGTGACCTCCTGGGATGTCCTCGTGTTGCACCCCTCCCATTTTATTTCATATAATATATTTTTAGTTGCATTTTCTCCACCTGGTCTAACTCATTCGTTATTTGCGTTTTCCAAAATAAATAAGTTGAAACGATATTTGGTCGAATTTGAGTGCGATAGGGGACAGCCTTTATCTGAATAGATTGCGCATGAGTTGACGGGTGCGATCATACCAGCACTAATGCACCAGATCCTATCAGAACTCCGAGGAAAGCGTGCTTGGCGAGAGCAGTACTAGGATTGGTGACCTCTAGGGAAGTCCTCGTGTTGCACCCCTCCTATTTTATTTCATATAATTTTTTTAATTGCATTTTCTTCACGTGGTGTAACTCATTCGTTATTTTCATTTTGCGAAATAAATAATTTGAAACGATATTTGGTCGAATTTGCATTTAAATTTGAGGCGCAATTGCGATAAGGGGCAACATTTATATGAATTGATTGCACAAGAGTTGACGGGTGCGATTATACTAGCACTAATGCATCGGATCCCATCAGAACTCCGCCGTTAAGCGTGCTTGGGCGAGAGTAGTAGTAGGATGGGTGACCTCTTGGGAAGTTCTCGTGTTGCACCCTTCCCATTTTATTTCATATAACATTTTTTTAGTTGCATTTGCTCCACGTGGTGTAACTCATTCGTTATTTGCGTTTTGCAAAATATATAATTTGAAACAATATTTGGTCAAATTTTCATTCAAATTCGAGGCGCAATTGCGATAAGGGGCAACATTTATATGAATAGCTAGCACAAGAGTTGACGGGTGCGATCATACTTGCACTAATGCATCGGATCCCATCAGAACTCCGCAGTTAAGCGTGCTTGGGCGAGAGTAGTACTAGGATGGGTGACCTCCTTGGAAGTCCTCGTGTTGCACCCCACCCATTTTATTTCATATAATATTTTTTTAGTTGCATTTTCTCCACGTGGTGTAACTCATTCGTTATTTGTGTTATGCGAAATAAATAATTTGAAACGATATTTGGTAAAATTTGCATTCAAATTCGAGGCGCAACTACGATAAGAGGTAGCCTTTATATGAATAGATTGCGCAAGAGTTGACGGGTGTGATCATACCAGCACTAATGCACCGAATCCCATCAGAACTCCGAAGTTAAGCGTGATTGGGCGAGAGTAGTACTAGGATTGGTGACCTCCTAGGAAGTCCTCGTGTTGCACCACTCCTATTTTATTTCATATAATGCTTTTTTTGTTGCATTTTCTCCACGTGGTGTAATTCATTCCTTATTTGCGTTATGCGAAATAAATAATTTGAAATGATATTTGGTCGAATTTGAATTCAAATTTGAGGCGCAATTACGATAAGGGGCAGCCTTTATATGAACAGATTGCGCAAGAGTTGACGGGTGCGATCATACCAGCACTCATGCACCGGATCCTATTAAAACTACACAGTTAAACGTGCTTGAGCGAGAGTAGTACTAGGATGGGTGACCTCCTGGGAAGTCCTCGTGTTGCACCCCTCCCATTTTATTTCATATAATATTTTTTAGTTGCATTCTCTCCACGTGGTGTAACTCATTCGTTATTTGCGTTTTGCGAAATAAATAATTTGAAACAATATTTGGTCGAATTTGCATTCAAATTCGAGGCGCAACTGCGATAAGAGGTAGCCTTTATATGAATTGATTGCGCAAGAGTTGATGGGTGCGATCATATCGGCACTAATGCATCGGATCCCATCAAAATTACGCAGTAAAGCGTGCTTGGGCGAGAGTTGTACTAGGATGGGTGACCTCCTGGGAAGTCTTCGTGTTGCAACCCTCGCATTTTATTTCATATAATATTTATTTTGTTGCATTTTCTCCACCTGGTGTAACTCATTCGTTATTTGCGTTTTGCTAAATAAATCATTTGAAACGATATTTGGTCGACTTTCCATTCAAATTCAAGGAGCAATTGCGATAAGGGGCAACATTTATATGAATAGATTACACAAGAGTTGACGGGTGCGATCATACTAACACTAATGCATTGGGTCCCATCAAAACTCCGCAATTAAGCGCGCTTGGGTGAGAGTAGTACTAGGATGGGTGATCTCCTGAGAAGTCCTCGTGTTACACACCTCCCATTTTATTTCATATAATGTTCTTTTTTAGTTGCATTTTCTCTACGTGGTGTAACTCATTCGTTATTTGCGTTTTGTGAAATTAATAATTTGAAACGATATTTGGTCCAATTTGCATTAAAATTCGAGGCGCAAGTGCGATAAGGGTCAGCCTTTATATAAATAGATTGCGCAAAAGTTGACGGGTGCGATCATACCAGCACAAATGCACCCGATCTCAGTAGAACTCCGCAATTTAGCGTGCTTGGGCGAGATTAGTACTAGGAAGGGTGACCTTTTTGGAAGTCCTCATGTTGCACCCCTCCCATTTTATTACTTATAAAGTTTTTTTAGTTGCATTTTCTCCACGTGGTGTAGCTAATTCGTTTTTTGCGTTTTCCGAAATAAATAATTTGAAACCTTATTTGGTAGAACTTGCATTAAAATTCGAGGCAAAAGTGCGATAAGGGGCGGTCTTTATATAAATAGATTGCGCAAGAGTTGACGGGTGCGATCATACTAGTACTAATACACCGGATTCCATCAGAACTCCTCAGTTAAGCGAGCTTGGGCGGGAGTAGTACTAGGATGGGTGACCTCTTGGAAGTCCACGTGTGGCACCGCTCTCATTTTATTTTATATAAATTTTTTTAAGTTGCAATTTCTCCACGTGTTGTAACTAATTCGTTATATGTGTTTTGCGAAATCAATAATTTGAAAAATTATTTGGTTGAATTTGCATTCAAATTCGAGGCGAAAGGGCGAGAAGAGGTAGCCTTTATATAAATAGATTGCGCAAGAGTTGACGGGTGCGATCATACCAGCATTAATGCAACGGCGAGAGTAGTACTAGGATGGGTGACCTCCTGGGAAGTCCTTCTGTTGCACCCCTCCCATTTTATTTCATACAAATTTTTTTAGTTGCATTTTCTTCACGTGGTGTAGCTCATTCGTTATTTGCGTTTTCCGAAATAAATAATTTGAAACGATATTTGGTCGAATTTGCATTAAAATTCAAGGCGCGAGTGCGATAAGAGGCAACCTATATATGAAAAGATTGCGCAAGAGTTGACGGGTGCGATCATACCAGCCCTGATGCACCAGATCCCATCAGGACTCCGCTGTTAAGCGTGCTTGGGTGAGAGTTGTACTAGGATAGGTGACCTACTGGGAAGTCCTCGTGTTGCACCCCTCCCATTTTATTTCATATAATATATTTTTTAGTTGCAATTTCTCCACCTGGTGTAACTCATTTGTTATTTGCGTTTTCCAAAATAAATAAGATGAAACGATATTTGGTCGAATTTGAGTGCGATAGGGGGCAGCCTTTATATGAATAAATTGCGCATGAGTTGACGGGTGCGATCATACCAGCACTAATGCACCGGATCCGATCAGAACTCCGAGGAAAGCGTGCTTGGCGAGAGTAGTACTAGGATTGGTGACCTCTTGGGAAGTCCTCGTATTGCACCCCTCCCATTTTATTTCATATAATTTTTTTAATTGCATTTTCTTCACATGCTGTAACTCATTCGTTATTTGCATTTTCCGAAATAAATAATTTGAAACGATATTTGGTCGAATTTGCATTTAAATTTGAGGCGCAATTGCGATAAGGGGCAACATTTATATGAATAGATTGCACAAGAGTTGACGGGTGCGATCATACTAGCACTAATGCATCGGATCCCATCAGAACTCCGCCGTTAAGCGTGCTTGGGCGTGAGTAATACTAGGATGGGTGACCTCTTGGGAAGTTCTCGTGTTGCACCCTTCTCATTTTATTTCATATAGCATTTTTTTAGTTACATTTTCTCCACGTGGTGTAACTCATTCGTTATTTGCGTTTTCCAAAATATATAATTTGAAACAAAATTTGGTCAAATTTTCATTCAAATTTGAGGCGCAATTGCAATAAGGGGCAACATTTATATGAATAGCTAGCACAAGAGTTGACGGGTGTGATCATACTTGCACTAATGCATCGGATCCCATCAGAACTCCGCAGTTAAGCGTGCTTGGGCGAGAGTAGTACTAGGATGGGTGACCTCCTGGGAAGTCCTCGTGTTGCACCCCTCCCATTTTATTTCATATAATATTTTTTATTAGTTGCATTTTCTCCACGTGGTGTAACTCATTCGTTATTTGCGTTATGCGAAATAAATAATTTGAAACGATATTTGGTTGAATTTGCATTCAAATTCGAGGCGCAATTGCGATAAGAGGTAGACTATATATGAATAGATTGCGCAAGAGTTGACGGGTGTGATCATACCAGCACTAATGCACCGAATCCCATCAGAACTCCGTAATTTAGCATGCTTGGGCGACATTAGTACTAGGATGGGTGACCTCTTTGGAAGTCCTCATGTTGCACCCTTCCCATTTTATTTCTTATAAAGTTTTTTTAGTTGCAATTTCTCCACGTGGTGTAACTAATTCGTTATTTTCGTTTTGTGAAATAAATATTTTGAAACGTTATTTGGTAGAATTTGCATTCAAATTCGAGGCAAAAGTGTGATAAGGGGCGGCCTTTATATAAATAGATTGCGCAAGAGTTGACGGGTGTGATCATACTAGTACTAATACACCAGAATCCATCAGAACTCTGCAGTTAAGCGTGCTCGGGCGAGAGTAGTACTAAGATGGGTGACCTCTTCGGAAGTCCACGTGTTGCACCGCTCCCATTTTATTTCATATAAAGTTTTTTTTAGTTGCAATTTCTCCACGTGGTGTAACTAATTCGTTATTTGCGTTTTGCGAAATTAATAATTTGAAAAGTTATTTAGTCGAATTTGCATTCAAATTCGAGGCGCAAGGGCGATAAGGGGCAGCCTTTATATAAATAGATTGCGCAAGATTTGACGGGTGAGATAATAACAGCATTAATGCACCGGATCTCATCAGAACTCCGCTGTTAAGCATGCATTGGCGAGAGTAGAACTAGGATCGGTGACCTCCTGGGAAGTCCTCGTGTTGCACCCCTCCCAATTTATTTCATATAATTTTTTTTAGTTGCATTTTCTTCACAAGGTGTAACTCATTCGTTATTTGCGTTTTGCGAAATAAATAATTTGAATCGATATTTGGTCGATTATGCATTAAAATTTTAGGCGCAAGTGCGATAAGAGGCAGCCTTTATACGAATAGATTGCGCAAGAGTTGATCGGTGCGATCATACCAGCACTAATGCACCGGATCCCATCAGAACTCCTCAGTTAAGCGTGCTTGGGCGAGAGTTGTACTAAGATGGGTGACCTCTTGGGAACTCCTCGTGTTGCACCCCTCCCTTTTTATTTCATATAATTTTTTAATTGCATTTTCTTCACGTGGTGTAACTCATTCGTTATTTGCATTTTGCGAAATAAATAATTTGAAATGATATTTGGTCGAATTTGCATTCAAATTCAAGGCGCAATTGCGATAAGGGACAACATTTATATGAATAGCTAGCACAAGAGTTGACGGGTGCGATCATACTTGCACTAATGCATCGGATCCCATCAGAACTCCGCAGTTAAGCGTGCTTGGGCGAGAGTAGTACTAGGATGGGTGACCTCCTTCGAAGTCCTCGTGTTGCACCCCTCTCATTTTATTTCATATAATATTTTTTTAGTTACATTTTCTCCACGTGGTGTAACTCATTCGTTACTTTCGTTATGCGAAATAAATAATTTGAAACGATATTTGGTCAAATTTGCATTCAAATTCGACGCGCAACTGCGATAAGAGGTAGCCTTTATATGAATAGATTGCGCAAGAGTTGACGGGTGTGATCATACCAGCACTAATGCACCGAATCCCAGCAGAACTCCGAAGTTAAGCGTGTTTGGGCGAGAGTAGTACTAGGATGGGTGACCTCCTAGGAAGTCCTCGTGTTGCACCACTCCCATTTTATTTCATATAATATTTTTTTAGTTGCGTTTTCTCCACGTGGTATAACTTATTCGTTATTTGCGTTTTGTAAAATTAATAATTTGAAACGATAGTCGGTCGAATTTGGATTAAAATTCGACGCGCAAGTGCGATAAGGGTCAGCCTTTATATAAATAGATTGCGCGAAAGTTGACGGGTGCAATCATCCCAGCACAAATGCACCGGATCTCATTAGAACTCCGCAATTTAGCGTCCTTGGGCAACATTAGTACTAGGATGGGTGACCTCTTTGGAAGTCCTCATGTTGCACCCTTCCCATTTTATTTCTTATAAAGTTTTTTTAGTTGCAATTTCTCCAGGTGGTGTAACTAATTCGTTTTTTGCCTTTTGTGAAATAAATAATTTGAAACGTAATTTGGTAGAATTTGCATTCAAATTCGAGGCAAAAGTGCGATAAGGGGCGGCCTTTATATAAATAGATTGCGCAAGAGTTGATGGGTGCGATCATACTAGTACTAATACACCAAATCCATCAGAACTCTGCAGTTAAGCGTGCTTGGGCGAGAGTAGTACTAAGATGGGTGACCTCTTGGGAAGTCCACGTGTTGCACCGCTCCCATTTTATTTCATATAAAGTTTTTTTTAGTTGCAATTTCTCCACGTGGTGTAACTAATTCGTTATTTGTGTTTTGCGAAATCAATAATTTAAAAAGTTATTTGGTCGAATTTGCATTCAAATTCGAGGCGCAAGGGCGATAAGGGGCAGCCTTTATATAAATAGATTGCGCAAGAGTTGACGGGTGCGGTAATAACAGCATTAATGCACCGGATCTCATCAGAACTCCGCTGTTAAGCATGCATTGGCGAGAGTAGTACTAGGATGGGTGACCTCTTGGGAAGTCCTCGTGTTGCACCCCTCCCAATTTATTTCATATAATTTTTTTTAGTTGCATTTTCTTCACAAGGTGTAACTCATTCGTTATTTGCGTTTTGCGAAATAAATAATTTGAATCGATATTTGGTCGAATTTGCATTAAAATTTGAGGCGCAAGTGCGATAAGAGGCAGCCTTTATATGAATAGATTGCGCAAGAGTTGATCGGTGCGATCATACCAGCACTAATGCACCGGATCCCATCAGAACTCCTCAGTTAAGCGTGCTTGGGCGAGAGTTGTACTAGGATGGGTGACCTCTTGGGAACTCCTCGTGTTGCACCTCTCCCATTTTATTTCATATAATTTTTTTAATTGCATTTTCTTCACGTGATGTAACTCATTCGTTATTTGCATTTTGCGAAATAACTAATTTGAAATGATATTTGGTCGAATTTGCATTCAAATTCGAGGCGCAATTGCGATAAGGGGAAACATTTATATGAATAGCTAGCGCAAGAGTTGACGGGTGCGATCATACTTGCACTAATGCATTGGATCCCATCAGAACTCCGCAGTTAAGCGTGCTTGGGCGAGAGTAGTACTAGGATGGTGACCTCCTGGGAAGTCCTCCTGTTGCACCCCTCCCATTTTATTTCTTATAATATTTTTTTAGTTGCATTTTCTCCACGTGGTGTAACTCATTCATTATTTGCGTTATGCGAAATAAATAATATGAAAGAATATTTTGTCGAATTTGCATTCAAATTCGAGGCGCAACTGCGATAAGAGGCAGCCTTTATATGAATAGATTGCGCAGAGTTGACGGGTGTGATCATACCAGCACTAATGCACCGAATCCCATCAGAACTCCGAAGTTAAGCATGTTTGGTGAGAGTAGTACTAGGATGGGTGACCTCCTGAGAAGTCCTCGTATTGCACCCCTCCCATTTTATTTCATATAATATTTTTTTAGTTGCGTTTTCTCCACGTGGTGCAACTCATTCGTTATTTACGTTTTGAAAAATTAATAATTTGAAACGATATTTGGTCGAATTTACATTAAAATTCGAGGCGCAAGTGCGATAAGGGTCAGCCCTTATATAAATAGATTGCGCAAAAGTTGACGGGTGCGATCATACCAGCACAAATGTACTAGATCTCATTAGAACTCCGCAATTTAGCTTGCTTGGGCTAGATTAGTACTAGGATGCGTGACCTCTTTTCAAGTCCTCATGTTGCACCCCTCCTATTTTATTTCCGATAAATTTTTTTAGTTGCATTTTCTCTACGTGGTGTAACTATTTCGTTATTTGCGTTTTCTGAAATAAATAATTTGAAACGTTATTTGGTAGAATTTGCATTCAAATTCAAGGCAAAAGTGCGATAAGGGGCGGCCTTTATATAAATAGATTGCACAATAGTTGACGGGTGCGATTACACTAGTACTAATACAACGGATTCCATCAGAACTCCGCAGTTAAGCGTGCTTGGGCGAGTGTAGTACTACGATGGGTGACCTCCTGGGATGTCCACGTGTTGCACCGCTCCCATTTTATTTCATATAAAGTTTTTTTTAGTTGCAATTTCTCCACGTGGTGTAACTAATTCCTTATTTGCGTTTCGCGAAATAAATAATTTGAAAAGTTATTTGGTCGAATTTACATTCAAATTCGAGGCGCAAGGGCGATAAGGGGCAGCCTTTATATAAATAGATTGCGTAAGAGTTGACGGTGCGATCATACCAGCACTAATGCACCGGATCCTATTAAAACTTCGCAGTTAAGTGTGCTTGGGCGAGAGTAGAACTAGGATGGGTGACCTCTTGGGAAGTCCTCTTGTTGCACCCCACCCATTTTATTACATATAAAGTTTTTTTAGTTGCATTTTCTCCACAAGGTGTAGCTAATTTGTTATTTGCGTTAACCGAAATAAATAATTTGGAACGTGATATGGTCGAATTTGCATTCAAATTCGAGGCGCAAGCGCGATAAAGGGCAGCCTTTATATACATAGATTGCGCAAGAGTTGATGGGTGCGATCATACCAGCACTAACGCACCGGATCCCATCAGACCTCCGCAGTCAAGCGTGCTTCGGCGAGAATAGTACTAGGATGGGTAACCTTTTGGGAAGTCCTTGTGTTGCACCCCTCCCATTTTAATTCATATAAAGTATTTCTTTTAGTAGCATTTTCTACACGTAGATTAACTAATATGTTATTTGAATTTACGAAATAAATAATTTGAAACATTATATGGTCAAATTTGCATTCAAATTCGAGGCGCAAGTGCCATAAGGGGCAGCCTTTATATAAATAGATTGCACAAGAGTTGACGGGTGCGATCATACTAGTACTAATGCACCGGATTCCATCAGAACTCTGCAGTTAAGCGTGCTTGGGCAAGAGTAGTACTCTCATGGGTGACCTCCTGGGAAGTCCACGTGTTGCACCGCTCCCATTTTATTTCATATAAAGTTTTTTTACTTGCAATTTCTCCACGTGGTGTAACTAATTCGTTATTTGCGTTTTGCGAAATAAATAATTGCAAACGATATTTGGTCGAATTTGCATTCAAATTCGAGGCGCACGTTCGATACAGGGTAGCCTTTATATAAATAGATTACGCAAGAGTTGACGGGTGCGATCATACCGGCACTAATGCACCAGATCCTATCAAAACGCCGTAGTTAAACGTTCTTGGGCGAGAGTAGTACTAGGATGGGTGACCTCCTAGGAAGTCCTCGTGTTGCACCCTCCCATTTTATTTCATATAAAGTTTTTTTAGTTGCATTTTCTACACGTGGTGTAACTAATATGTTACTTGCGTTTTGCGAAATAAATAATTTAAAACGTTATATGGTCGAATTTGCATTCAAATTCGAGGCGCTAGTCCGATAAGGGGCAGCCTTTATATAAATAGGTTGCCCAAGTGTTGACAGGGATGAACTTACCAGGACTAATGCACCGGATCCCATCAGAACTCCGCAGTTAAGCGTGCTTGTGCGAGAGTAATACTAGGATGGGTAACTTCCTGGGAAGTCCTCGGGTTGCACCCCTCCCATTTTATTTCATATAAAGTTTTTTTAGTTGTATTTTCTCCACGTGGTGTAACTAATTCATTATTTGCGTTTGCGAAATAATTAATTTCAAACGATATTTGGTCGAATTTGCCTTCAAATTGGACGCGCAAGTGCGATAAGGGGCAAGCTTTATATAAATAGATTGCGCAAGAGTTGACGGGTGCGATCAAACCACTAATGCACCGGATCTCATCAGAACTTCGTAATTAAACGTGCTTGGGCGAGAGTAGTACTAGGATGGGTGACCTCCTGGGAAGTCCTCGTGTTGCACCCCCATTTTATTTCATATAAAGTTTTTTTAGTTGCATTTTCAACACGTGCTGTAACTAATTAGTTATTTGCGTTTTGCGAAATAAATAATTCGAAATGTTATTTGGTTGAATATTCACTTAAATTCGAGGCGTAAGTGCGATAAGGGGAAGCATTTATATAAATAGATTACGTAAGAGTTGACGGGTGCGATCATACCAGCACTAATGCACCGGATCCCATCAGAAACGTGCAGTTAAGCATGCTTAGGTGAAAGTAGTACTTGGATGGGTGACCTTTTGGGAAGTCTTCGTGTTTCACCCTCCCATTTTATTTCATGTAAAAAGTTTTTTTAGTTGTATTTTCTACACGTGGTGTAACTAAATAGTTATTTGGGTTTTGCAAAATAAATTATTTGAAACATTATTTGGTCAAATTTGCATTCAAATTGGAAGCGCAAGTGCGGTAAGGGGCAGGCTTTATAAATAGATTGCGCAAGAGTTTACGGGTGCGATCATACCAGCACTAGAGTGCCGGATCCATCAGACTCTACTGTCAAGCGTGCTTGGGCGAGAGTAGTACTTGGATGGGTGCCCTCCTGGGAAGTGTTCATGTTGTTTCCCTCTCATTTTATTTCAGATAAAGTTTTTTTTAGTTGCATTTTCTAAACGTGGTGTAACTAATTAGTTATTTGTGTTTTTCGAAATAAATAATTTAAAACGTTAATTGGTCGAATTTGAATTCAAATTTGAGGCACAAGTAGGATAAGGGGCGATCTTTATGTAAATAGATTGCGCAAGAGTTGACGTGTGCAATCATACCAGCACTAGTGCACCGTATCCCATTAGAACTTCGCAGCTAAACGTGCTTGGGTGAGAGTAGTACTAGGATAGGTCACCTCCTGGGAAATCCTCGTGTTGCACCCCTCCCATTTTATTTTATATAATTTTTTAGTCGCATTGTCTAAACATCGTGTAACTAATTAGTTACTGGCGTTTTGCGAAATAAATCATTCGAAACGTTATTTGATCGAATTTGCATTCAGATCCGAGGAGCAAGTGCGATAAGGGGCGACCTTTATATAATTAGGTTGCGAAAAAGTTGACGGGTGCAATCATACCAGCACTAATACACCGTATCCCATCTGAACTCCGTAGTTATGCTTGCTTGGGCGAGAGTAGTACTAGGTTGGGTGAACTCCTGGAAAGTCCTCGTGTTGCACCCCTCCCATTTTATTTCATATAATTTTGTTGAGTTGCATTTTCTCAACGTGGTGTAACTAATTAGTTATTTGCATTCAAATTCAAGGCGCAAGTGCTATAAAGGGTAGCCTTTATATAAATAGATTACGCAAGAGTTGACGCGTGCGATCATTCCAGCTCTAATGCCACGGATCCCATCAGAACTCTACAGCTAAGCGTGCTTAAGCGAGAGTAGTACTAGGATGGTTTGGTCGAATTTGCATTCAAATTTGAGGCGCAAGAGCGATAAAGGGTAGCCTTTATGAAACTAGATTGCGCAAGAGTTGATGGGTGCGATCATACTAACACTAATGCACCTGATCCCATCAAAACTCTACAGTTAAGTGTGCTTGGATGAGAGTAGTACTAGGATGGGTGACCTTTAGGGAAGCCCTCATGTTGCACCCCTCCTACATATTATTTCATAAAAAATTAGTTGCATTTTTTAAATATCGTGTAACTAATTTGTTTTTGGCATTTTGTAAAATAAATCATTTGAAACGTTATTTGGTCGAATTTGCATTCAAATTCATGGTGCAAGTGCGATAAGCGACAACCTTTATATAAATAGA
Source organism: Gossypium hirsutum (assembly GCF_007990345.1). NCBI lineage: Eukaryota > Viridiplantae > Streptophyta > Magnoliopsida > Malvales > Malvaceae > Gossypium > Gossypium hirsutum. The sequence goes on along the minus strand of NC_053445.1, from coordinate 15,952,788 downwards.
TTGCGAAAGAATTGATGGGTGCGATCATACCAGCACTAATACACCGGATCCCATCTGAACTACGCAGTTATGCGTGTTTGTATAAGAGTCGTACTCCAGTGAAGTCTCGTGTTGCACCCCTCTTATATTTTATTTAATATAATTTTTTAGTTGCATTTTCTAACATCGTTTAACTAATTAGTTATTTGCGTTTTGTGAAATAAATCATTTGAAATATTATTTGGTCAAATTTGCATTCAAATTCGAGGCACAAGAGTTGACGTGTGCAATCATACCAGCACTAATGCACCGTATCCCATGAGAACTCTGCAGTTCAGCTTGCTTGGGCGAGAATAGTCCTAGGATGGGTGACCTCCTGGGAAGTCATCATGTTGCACCCCTCCCATTTTATTCATAATTTTTTTAGTTGGATTTTCTAAATATCGTGTAACTAATTAGTTATTGGCGTTCTTCGAAATAAATCATTTGAAACATTATTTGTCCGATTTCGTATTCAAATTCGATGCGCAAGTGCGATTAAGGCACCTTATATAAATAGATTGTGCAAGATTGACTGGTGTGATCATGCTAGCACTAATGCACCGGAGCCCATCAGAACTCTGTAGTTAAGCGTGCTGAGGCGAGAGTAGTACTAGGATAGGGGGTCTTATGGGAAGTTCTCGTGTTGTACCCTCCCAATTTATTTCATTTAACTATTTTTGTTGCATTTTCTCAACGTGGCGTAACTAATTAGTTATTTCTGTTTTGCGAATTAAATTATTTGAAACGTTATTTGCTCGAATTTGCATTCAAATTCAAGGCGCAAGTGCGATAAGGGGCAGCGTTTACGTAAATACATTGCGGAGAGTTTAAGGGTGCGATCATACCAGCACTAATGCACCGGATTCCATTAGAACTCCGCAGCAAAGCGTGCTTGGGCGAGAGTAGTACTAGGATGGGTAACCTCTTGGGAAGTCTTCGTGTTGCACCCCTCCCATTTTATTTCATATAAATTTTTGTAGTTGCATTTCTAAAAATCGTGTAACTAATTAGCTATTTGCGTTCTGTGAAATAAATCATTTGAAACGTTATTTAGTCGAAGTTGCATTCAGATTCGAGGCGCAAGTGCGTTAAGTGCAGCCTTTATATAAATATATTGTGCAAGAGTTGACCGGTGCGATCATATCAGCATTAATGTATCGAATCCCATCAGAACTCCGCAATTAAGCGTGCTTGGGCGAGAGTAGTACTAGGATGAGTGACCTTTTAGGAAGTCCTCGTGTTGAACCCACCAAATTTATTTCATATAAATATTTTTTGGTTGCATATTCTCCAAGTGGTGTAAATAATTTGTTATTTGCGTTTTGCAAAATAAATTATTTGAAACTTTATTTGGTCGAATTTGCATTCAAATTCGAGGTGCAAGTGCGATAAGGGGCAGCCTTTTTATAAATAGATTACGCAACAGTTGATGACTGTAATCAAACTAGCATTAATTCATCGGATTCCATTAGAACTCTGCTGTTAAGCGTGCTTGCGCGAGAGTAGTACTAGGATGGGTGACCTCTTGGAAGTCCTCGTGTTCCTCCACTCCTGATTTATTTCTTATAAACTTTTGTTTTGTTACATTTCTAAGCATCGTGTAACAATTAGTTATTTGCATTTGTGAAAGTAATCTTTTGAAATGTTATTGGGTCGAATTCGGAATCTAATTCGAGGTCCAAGTGCGATAAAGGGTAGCCTTTATATAAATAGATTCCGCAAGTGTTGACAGGTCCGATCATACCAGTACTAATGCACCGGATCCCATCAGAACTCCGCAGTTAAGCTCTCATGGGCGAGAGTCATACTAGGATGGGCGACTTCTTTGGAAGTCCTCGTGTTGCACTCCTCCCATTTTATTTCATAGAAAAGCAATTTTTATATGCATTTTCTAAACATCGTGTAACTAATTATTTATTTGCGTTTTGTGAAATAAATCATTTAAAATGTTTTTTGGTCGAATTTGAAGTCAAATTCGAGGCGCAAGTGCGATAAGGGGAAGCCTTTATAAAAATAGATAACACAAGAGTTGAAGGGAGCGACCATACCAGCACTTAATCACTGAATCCATCAGAACTCCACAGCTAAGTGTGCTTGGGAGTGAATAGTACTAGGATGGGTGACCTCTTGGGAAGTCTTCGTGTTGCACCTCTCCCATTTTATTTCATATAATGTTTTTTAGTTGTATTTTCAAAACATCGTGTAACTATTACTTATTTGCATTTTGCGAAATAAAGGAATTTGAAACGTTATTTGTCGATTTGCATTCAATTCGAGGTGCAGTGCGATAAGGGACCCTTTATATAAAGAGATGCAAGATTGACGGGTGAAATCATAAGCACAAGCACCGAATACATCAAATCTGAGTTAAGCGCACTAAAAAAGTAGTACTAGGAGATGACCTCTTGGAGTCGTCGTCTTTTCACCCTTCCATTATTTAGAAAAAAAAATTTGTTGATTTCTAACATCGTATAACTATTAGTTATTTTTTGCGAAGAAATCATTGAAACGTTCTTTGGTCGAGTTTAATCAAATTCGAGGCACAGGCAAAAGGGCTGCGTTTATAAGATTGCACAGAGTTGATGGGTGCGTCATACAACATTAAGCACTAGATCATCAGAACTTTGCCAGTTAAGGGCTTGA
>NC_053445.1:14490174-14552560 GCF_007990345.1 Gossypium hirsutum | reverse complement strand
TGGATATTAGTTATCAGCATATTCATTCAAAGTATTATTTAATCGGATATAGCTCCTCGTTCAAATGCCTTCGGGACATAGTCCGGTTATAGTAATTCGCACAAATGCCTTCGGACTTAACCCGGATTTGTAACTCGTACAAATGCCTTCGGGACTTAACCCGGATTTAGTAACTCGCACAAATGCCTTCGGGCTTAGCCCGGAATTAGTATCTCGCACAAATGCCTTCGGGCTTAGCCCGGATTAGTATCTCGCACAAATGCCTTCGGATCTTAGTCCGGATATGGTCACTTAGCACAAAGCCTTCGGACTTAGCCCGGACATCATTCAAATAACCATGCACATTTAACAATAAATCATGACACATTCGTATTTCATTTCGTTAGCAAAACTCAAACACAAGACATTATCATTCTGTATTCGGCTCAATAGCACACAAAAGCATGATTTTGTTTGCTAAACATGATCTAATCAATTTATTTAAGCTCTTACTCAGAACTACTCGGGGTTTCGAACGATTCCGATAGCTATTTGACCACTTTTTCCTTCCCTTTATCGGATTTAGTTCCCTTTGCTCTTGAGCTTAATTAACAATAAATTGATTTAATCATTTGAGCATCGAAAAGAGGAACACAAGGCACTTAGCCCATATTTATACATTAGACATTAAAGTCACATATGTACGGAATCATGAATCAAACTCAACATTTTAGCTAATTTTTCCCCCTTGGCCGAATATGCATGTCTATTTTGGGGCCGATTTCAACACTTAATACATTCTACAAGTATGGTCACTTGTATTGACTAAACACCCTTTGTTTCAAGTTCAAAACTTGGCTAATACACACATATACACACTAGTAAAGCATCCTCTCCCTTTCCATCAATTTAACACATGCATTGCTCATTAACATGCAAAAGTTATATTCGGCCTTAGCACACAACTTGCTAGCCGATTCTTCTCCATTTAGCAACCAATGCACATATGTGCTCACTCAAAATGCTAAAAGGAGGTTCAAGAATCATCAAGCCACCATCACATGCATCATTAACAAGCTTCATATTTAGCATGCAATGGCATTAACACAAACTCCACTAGGCCGAATCTTAACTCATCCTCATGCCTCATCACCACAACATCAAACATCAACCAAGAATGATGCATCCATGGCCGAGTGTCATTTCCATCACATAGCAAGATTTAGACCATGGGCTAGGTAGAACTCAAGCTAACAACTAAAACATGCATGCATCTCATGGAACATCATCAAACATACCTTAGCCTAGCTACATGCATGGCCGAACCTCTTCAACCTTTCTTCTTCCTTCCTCCTTAAAATTTTTGGCCAAGGATGAACCAAAGGATGAGCATTTTTTTTTCTTTGTTGTTTTCTTTCTAGTTTCGGCTAAATGAAGATGAGAAAGGATGAACAAAAATTTTCTCCTTTCTTTTCTTTAGCTCACGGCAATGGGGGAGGGGGAAACAACTACACACATTTTTTTTTGTATTCATCATACTCCTTTTCATTATTTTATGCCCATGCCCTTATTTTATTTTTTCCTACATACCTCACTAGGCCAACATGTTCCCAACATGTTTCCACCCATAGCATGGCCAACCACTAGCTCAAATTTTGGGTAATTTGACATGCAAACCCATCATTTTCACAATATGCATTAATAGACCATTTTAAATTAGCCTATCATATTTTCACCATGTCTCATATCAATCCCTATTTAATAATTTCTCATGCAATTGGCAAAATTGGAGAATGAAACTTCCACATACTCATGTACACACATAATAAGCATAGAATATGGAAATCAATTATTTTTATGACTCGGTTTTGTGGTCCCGAAACCATTTCCCGACTAGGGTCAATTTTGGGCTGTCACAACTCTCCCCCACTTAAGAAATTTTCGTCCCCGAAAATCTTACCGGTAAATAGGTTTGGGTATCGTTCTTTCATCGAGCTCTCGGTTTCCCAAGTAGCTTCCTCGATCCCGTGTTTGAGCCATAACACCTTCACTAACGGAACCCTTTTGTTTCGCAACTCATTCACTTCACGAGCTAGGATACGCATCGGCTCTTCTTCATAACTCATATCGGCTTGAATTTCAACCTCTGATGGACTAATTATGTGCGATGGATCAGATCGATAGCGTCGAAGCATCGAAACATGAAAGACGTCGTGAATCTTTTCAAGCTCAGGGGGCAAAATCAATCTATACGCAACCGGACCAACTCGTTCGGAGATTTCGTATGGCCCAATGAATCTCGGGCTCAACTTGCCCTTACGGCCAAACCTGAGTACCTTTTCCCAAGGCGAAACTTTAAGGAACACTTTATCTCCCACCTGATATTCAATGTCCTCTCGTTTCAAATCCGCATACGATTTTTGACGATCTGTGGCTGCTTTCAGACTTTCACAGATTACCTTTACTTTCTGTTCGGCATCCTTAATCAAATCAACTCCGAAAATTTTACTTTCACCGAGCTCGGTCCAAAACAATGGTGTACGGCATTTACGACCGTACAAAGCCTCGTAAGGTGCCATCTTAATACTTGATTGAAAACTATTATTGTAAGCAATTCAATCAAAGGTAAATACCGTTCCCATGAACCACTGAACTCGAGGATGCAACATCTCAACATATCCTCAAGTATCTAAATTATCCGCTCAGATTGACCATCGGTTTGAGGATGAAAAGCAGTGCTAAAATGCAGCTTGGTACCCAAAGCTTCTTGTAATTTCCTCCAAAATCGCGAGGTGAATCTCGGATCTCTATTCGACACGATAGAAATAGGTACCCCGTGTAATCTCACAATCTGAGAAACATACAATTCGGCTAGTTTATCCAATGAAAAATCCGTACACACGGGATAAAGTGAGCCGACTTAGTCAGTCTATCGACAACAACCCAAATCGCATCCTTCTTACTTGTTGACAATGGCAGTCCGGACACAAAGTCCATTGTGACTCGATCCCATTCCCACTCGGGTATCATGATCGGCTGAAGTAATCCTGAAGGCACTTGATGTTCCGCTTTCACTTGTTGACATATTAAACATCTCGAAACAAGGTCAGAGATGTCTCGTTTCATACCATGCCACCAAAACCAACGTTTCAAATCGTTGTACATTTTCGTACTCCCGGGTGACTTGACATTCGGCTACAATGGGCTTCGTTCAGAATCATCGAAATGAGTTCCGAACTCCTTGGAACACACAAACGACTTCTGAACCTCAAACAATCATCATCAACTATCTGGACTTCACGAATTTGATGAATCAATAATGGTTTGGCTTTTAATTCAGCAACTAACACATTGTCAGGTAGAACAGACAAATGCACATTCATTGCTCGTAAAGCAACCAATGACTTCCGGCTTAAGGCGTCCGCAACCACATTAGCCTTTCTCGGGTGGTAATCAATGACAAGATCGTAATCTTTCAACAACTCAAGCCAACGTCTTTGTCGCAGATTTAAGTCTCTTTGAGTCATCAAATATTTGAGACTTTTGTGATCCGAAAATACATGGCACTTTTCACCAAATAAGTAATGTCGCCATATTTTTAAAGCAAATACGATGGCAGCTAGTTCAAGATCATGGGTCGAATAATTTTTCTCATGTGGCTTTAATTGTCTCGACGCATAGGCCACAACTCGACCTTCTTGCATCAATACGCAACCCAACCCAAGTAGGGATGCGTCACTATAAATGACAAACTCTTTGCCTGATTCGGGTTGCACTAAAATTGGAGCTTCAGTCAAATAAGTTTTTAGTTGATCAAACTTTTCTGACATTTCTCCGTCCATTCGAACTTAACATCCTTTTGAAGTAGCTTCGTCATTGGTGTGGCTATCATCGAGAAACCTTTGACAAATCGTCGGTAATAACCGGTGAGTCCCAGGAAGCTCCAAACTTCGGTAATATTTCTTGGAGGCTTCCAGTTAAGTATGACTGAAATTTTGCTCGGGTCAGCTCGAATACCCGATGCGGATACCACATGACCCAAGAAGCTAACCTCTCTTAACCAGAACTCACACTTACTGAACTTAGCATATAACTGCTTATCCCGCAAAATTTGCAACACTAGCCTCAGATGCTCAACATGTTCGGTCTCATCTCTTGAATAGACCAAGATGTCATCAATGAACACAACTACGAACCGATCCAAATATGGTCTGAAGATCCGATTCATCAATCCATAAATACCGCAGGGGCATTTGTGAGCCCAAACGGCATCACTAAGAACTCGTAGTGACCATATCTCGTCCTGAAGGCAGTTTTGGGTATGTCTGATTCTCGAATTCGCAACTGATAATAGCCCGATCTCAAATCTATTTTTGAGAACACTGTGGCTCCCTTCAGTTGGTCGAACAAATCATCGATGCGCGGCAACGGATATTTGTTCTTTATCGTCACTTTATTCAGTTGACGATAGTCAATGCACAACCTCATGGTTCCATCCTTCTTTTTCACGAACAATACTGGTGCACCCCAAGGTGAGAAACTTGGTCGAGCAAAACCTCTATTCGTCAATTCTTGCAACTGAGCTTTCAACTCTTTTAACTCGGTTGGTGCCATACGATACGGAGCTATTGAAATCGGCGTAGTCCTAAGTACAAGCTCAATACCAAACTCTACCTCCCGAACAGGTGGTAAACCCGGTAATTCTTCAGGAAAAACTTCCGGGTATTCACAAACCACCGGCACTGATTCGGGTTTCTTTTCTAATTCTTTGTCATCAAGTACATACGCAAGGTATGCTTCGCACCCTTTTCTTACATATTTCTGGGCCAACATTGCTGATATTACAGCTGGCATCCCCTCCAAGTCCGTAGACTCAACTCGGATTACTTCGTTATTTGCGCACCTCAAATCAATAGTCTTGCTTTTGCAATTCACAACCGCATCATGCGCGGTCAACCAATCCAAACCAAGAATAACATCAAATTCATCAAACGGCAAAAGCATCAAGTCCGCCGGGAAACAGGAACCTCGAATTTCTAGGGGACATTTCTTACACACTTTGTCGACAAGCACGTAACGACCCAAGGGGTTTGACACCCGAATTACGAACTCAGTAGACTCAATAGGTAAAGTCTTACTGGATGCTAAGTTTCACATATGTAAGAATGAGTAGAACCGGGGTCAATCAAAGCAATTACATTAGTATCAAAGAGTGTTAAAGTACCGGTAATAACATCAGGCGAAGAACCATCCTCGCGGGCACGTATAGCATAAGCTCTAGCAGGCGCGCGAGCCTCGGATCTGGTCGTAGCATCTCTAGATCCTCTCTGACCACCACCAGCATTGCCCGTATTTCCAGATGGTCTACCTCGAGCAGTGGTAGCACCCGGTTTCCCACTCTGATTTACATTCTGTTCAGACAACCTCGGGCAATCTTTAATGAAGTGGTCAACTGATCCGCACTTGTAACAGGAGCGGTCAGGGAATCTACAACTCCCCGAATGCCATTTACCGCAATATCGACATTTCGTTCTGTCTCGACGTTCATTCCCAACACTGGCGACCGAAGTGCCTCGTGTACCCACAGGGGGTCGATCACGATCTCGTCTAAAAAGGTCCGAAGTGCCTCTAAACTGGCCCGCATCATCTCGAAATTTCTTCGATGCCTGTTGAAGAGACTTTCCCGAAGATCTTTTACGAAACTCTCCAGTTCCCACATCAACTTTTGTTTTTCTTTTCTAAGCTCTTCGGCTTTACAAGCTCGCTCGACCAGTACTACGAACTCTCGTATTTCAAGAACGCCAACGAACATTTTTATATCTTCATTCAGCCCATCCTCGAAGCGTTTACACATGATAGCCTCGGACGAAACACATTCCCGAGCGTATCTACTAAGTCTAACAAATTTTCGCTCGTAATCAGTAACTGACATGGAACCTTGCTTAAGCTCAAGAAATTCCTTCCGTTTTTTATCAACAAATCTCTGACTGATATACTTTTTCTGAAACTCAGTTTGGAAAAACTCCCAAGTTACTTGCTCTCGGGGCACAACAGAAGTCAGAGTACTCCACCAATAGTAGGCAGAATCGCGTAGCAAGGAGATAGTACACTTTAGGCATTCATCGGGTGTACAAGATAGCTCATCGAGTACCCGGATAGTGTTGTCCAACCAAAATTCAGCTTGCTCGGCATCGTCGCTATCCGTAGCCTTAAATTCAGTAGCCCCATGTTTTCAGATTCTGTCAACTGGGGCTTATTTGACCTTATTTGGTCAGTTACCGGAGGTATTGTAGGTGCGGGGGTGGTATTAGTCGGGAATGGAGGTTGTGGAACAGCCGTATTAGTTCGAATGTATTGGTTGAACCAATCATTCATCACGCTATAGAAAGCTTGTCTAGCTTCATCATTCGGGTTACTAGCATTAGGTTGAGAGTCCGCCGGCGCTGTCCCTTGTGCGGGAGCAGGCGCCACACTCTCAAGATCATCAGCTACCTCTTGGTCGGGATCGGGATCCATTACTATAAATAAACACATTTACAATTGTCAGAAATCACCACACTATCAAGTAATCACATAAAATGGCATCTATAGCTAGACCCAACGCATTACGGTAGTCCTAGAATCGACTAAACCGTAGCTCTGATACCAATCAAATGTAACACCCCGAACCCGAGACCGTCACCGGAGTCGAACACGAGGTGTTAACAGACTTTTAAAAATTTTCCAGACACTGCCAATCTGCGTAATAGTCATTTTAAAAATCATATCTTGAGTTTCACAACTCGAAAATCAGTTTCGTGATTTTTCCCTGAAACTAGACTCATATACCCATCTACATATTTTTTTCTAGAATTTTTGGTCGGGCCAATTAGTACAGTTTTTTAGTCAAAGTCTCCCATGTTACAGGGATCGACTACCCTGACCTTTGCGCATTACGACTTGGATATCTCCTTGTACAGGGCTCCAATACTGATGCCGTTTGTTTCTATAGAAACTAGACTCAGAGAGGAATCTATACATATATGGTATGACTCCTAATTATCTCTGGTTAATTTATAATGAATTTCCAAAGTCGAAACAGGAAATCCAGAAACCGTTCTGGCCCTGTCTCACGAGAACCTGAATATCTCTTAACATACTGTCCGTATGATTGTTTCGTTACTTTCCTATGAAAGTAGATTCATCAAGGTTTGTTTACATAATTTATTCACTATTTAATTCCATTCCTACTATTTTTAGTGATTTTCCAAATTTACATCACTGCTGCTGTCAGCATCTGCCTTTAAGGTAGACTTTACCTATTTCATGGTTTCCATGATTCAACTAGCCCTTTTTGCATAAATAGCACAATTTATGAAAGTGATTAACCATCCCCGTGGCCAATCCTTGTCAAGCATATCCACACCAAATGATTATAACATTATACTCAAACACATATAAGCCATTTTCGCATGGCTATCCAAAATTTATACAAGTCCAAAGGGTCCACGACCCACAACAAACGGGTAGTTCTATACATGCCATTTCGAAGTTCAACCAAAATTGTACCAAAAGGGGGCTTTGATAGTGTGGGCGACTTTGATCTCAAGATCCCGAGTCCGATAGCTGGAGAACCAAATCTATAAAACAGAGGAGCAATGAAACGGAGTAAGCAATTTATGCTTAGTAAGTTTTGAGCAAGGAATTCCAGCACAACAAAAGTATAGCATTCATATAGCTAAACGGATAATTTCATATGCACAAATTTACGATATCGTACTTGCTTCACATTATCAACCCTTATGTACATACACAAAAGATCAACTCAGCCAAAGGCCGGTAGCTCGTTTATCAACTTGAGCAAATACTTATTTGTAAGGGCTCAACTAAATTCAAGCACATACGAAACATACCTCAATGTTGGGATGTTTCGAGAGTATTAACTGGAATTTTACAGCAAGTTCATTCATTCCCAAATCACGTACCTTCGGAATTTAACCGGATATAGCTCCTCGTTCAAATGCCTTCGGGACATAGCCCGGTTATAGTAATTCGCACAAATGCCTTCGGGACTTAACCCGGATTTAGTAACTCGCACAAATGCCTTCGGGACTTAACCCGGATTTAGTAACTCGCACAAATGCCTTCGGGCTTAACCCGGAATTAGTATCTCGCACAAATGCCTTCGGGCTTAGCCCGGAATTAGTATCTCGCACAAATGCCTTCGGATCTTAGTCCGGATATGGTCACTTAGCACAAAGCCTTCGGGACTTAGCCCGGACATCATTCAAATAACCATGCACATTTAACAATAAATCATGACACATTCGTATTTCATTTTCGTTAGCAAAACTCAAACACAAGACACTTATCATTCTTGTGATTTCGGCTCAATAGCCACACACAAAGAGCATGATTTTGTTTGCTTAAAACATGATCTAATCAAATCTTAATTTAAGCCCTCTTACTCAAGAACTTACCTCGGGTGTTGTCGAACGATTCCGATAGCTATTCGACCACTTTTTCCTTCCCTTTATCGGATTTAGTTCCCCTTTGCTCTTGAGCTTAATTAAACAAATAAATTGATTTAATCATTTGAGCATCGAAAAGAGGAACACAAGGCACTTAGCCCATATTTATACATTAGACATTAAAGTCACATATGTACGGAATCATGAATCAAACTCAACATTTTAGCTAATTTTTCCCCCTTGGTCGAATATGCATGTCTATTTTGGGGCCGATTTCAACACTTAATACATTCTACAAGTATGGTTACTTGTATTGACTAAACACCCTTTTGTTTCAAGTTCAAAACTTGGCTAATACACACATATACACACTAGTAAAGCATCCTCTCCCTTTCCATCAATTTAACACATGCATTGCTCATTAACATGCAAAAGTTATATTCGGCCTTAGCACACAACTTGCTAGCCGATTCTTCTCCATTTAGCAACCAATGCACATATGTGCTCACTCAAAAATGCTAAAAAGGAGGTTCAAGAATCATCAAGCCACCATCACATGCATCATTAACAAGCTTCATATTTAGCATGCAATGGCATTAACACAAACTCCACCTAGGCCGAATCTTAACTCATCCTCATGCCTCATCACCACAACATCAAACATCAACCAAGAATGATGCATCCATGGCCGAGTGTCATTTCCATCACATAGCAAGATTTAGACCATGGGCTAGGTAGAACTCAAGCTAACAACTAAAACATGCATGCATCTCATGGAACATCATCAAACATACCTTAGCCTAGCTACATGCATGGCCGAACCTCTTCAACCTTTCTTCTTCCTTCCTCCTTAAAATTTTTGGCCAAGGATGAACCAAAGGATGAGCATTTTTTTTCTTTGTTGTTTTCTTTCTAGTTTCGGCTAAATGAAGATGAGAAAGGATGAACAAAAATTTTCTCATTTCTTTTCTTTAGCTCACGGCAATGGGGGGGGAACAACTACACACATTTTTTTTTTGTATTCATCATACTCCTTTTCATTATTTTATGCCCATGCCCCTTATTTTATTTTTTTCCTACATACCTCACTAGGCCAACATGTTCCCAACATGTTTCCACCCATAGCATGGCCAACCACTAGCTCAAATTTTGGGTAATTTGACATGCAAACCCATCATTTTCACAATATGCATTAATAGACCATTTTAAATTAGCCTATCATATTTTCACCATGTCTCATATCAATCCCTATTTAATAATTTCTCATGCAATTGGCAAAATTGGAGAATGAAACTTCCACATACTCATGTACACACATAATAAGCATAGAATATGGAAATCAATTATTTTTATGACTCGGTTTTGTGGTCCCGAAACCACTTCCCGACTAGGGTCAATTTTGGGCTGTCACAAGAAATGTCTTCTCACGCAGCCAGAACTCGTACATACTAAACTTAGCATAGAGCTATTTTTCCCTCAAAGTCTGAAGAACGACTCGAAAGTGCTCATCATGCTCATCCTCAGTCCTCGAGTAAACCCGTATAGCATTGATGAATATCACTACAAACCGATCTAGATAAGGCTGGGACACTCGATTCATTAAATCAATGAAAGTTGTCGGTGCATTAGTCAGTCCGAATGACATCATTAGGAACTCGTAGTGACCATAACGAGTCCTGAACGTCGTCTTATGAACATTAGCCTCCTTAGCCCTTAATTGATGGTATCCAAATCGGAGGTCAATCTTGGAGAAAATCGAAGCTCCTCGAAACTGGTCAAACAAATTATCTCTCCTCGGTAGGGCGTACTTATTCTTAATGGTCATTTTGTTCAGTTACACCAGTTCTCCCTACGGAGACATACTAGGGCAGAAGAACCAACGATCCAATAACTCCTAAATTTGAGCCTTAAGCTCTGTAAGCTCCTTCAGTGACATTCGGTAGGGGGCAATAGACATTGGAGCTATACCAGGAAGGAGCTCTATCCGAAACTACACTTCACAATTCGAAGGTAAACTCGGAAACTCCTCAGGAAAGACGTCTGAAACATTCTTTTTCATTCTAATATCCTTAACTGTAGAGTCCCCAAAATCTAAAACACTTACATAGGCGAAGAATACCTCACATCCCTTATGAACCAACTTCTCCGCCACCAGTGCGGAGATCACATTAGATAAGTAGTTCCGACGTTCTCTAATCATTACTACCTCCATATCCTCCTCGGTGATTTTTTCCTTCTCGACTAGGGCAGAAAGATCTCACTCCCTCTACGGGCTGTCAGACTCTCAAATTATCTCTGAGGCCCTCATCAAAGCCGAGTGTTGCTCATACTCAGATGCAACCGTACCTCGCGCATAGCGGCTCTGTCTTAGAAACTTGGCCTCATACTCAGCCACTGATCGATCCCCCTATATGAGATTCAGAAACTCCTTCCTACGTGCATCAACATAACTAGCTCCAACATATGTTCCCTGGAAGGTGGTCTTAAAGAACTCTCAAGTCAGACGTTCGGGCTGAGTACCCTTCTTAACGGTCAACCACCACTGATAAGCCTCGTCCCGCAGTAGCGAGACTGCACCCTTTAATTTTTTCTTAGGGGTGCATTTTCAATCATCCACGATACTTTCTGTGGCCTCAATCTGGTACTCGGCCACATTAGGGGTGACCCCAGTGCCACCCCTGAAGAGCTCAGCTCTATTGGACCAGAGTCGTTCTGTAACCGACCCTCGGCCTCCAAATCCAAGATTAGGCCCAGCGACCCTCTCCATAAAACATCTAAAGGATGTCAGATTCATTCCTAGATCAACTATGATAAATTATATTTAATTTTAACAATAAACATCTAAATATGAGCCTTTAATCCATAAAACATGTTTTATAAACATTTCTAAGTGAAAATATTAACTTATGAAAGCTCAACACGTTCACGGTAGTCCACTAACTAACAAGTTTCATATGCTTCAACCTAACTCAACTCAACCATATTTGGTCCTAAGGCCCCATCCAATAACCACCTTAGCCACCAGGACTGAAAGTCAACACAAATATAATCAATCTACATGCGGTGTACTGTAAGTGTGACAGGTTAGTTGTAATACTTATAATGTTCAATGGAGCACCAGAGGAATCCAAAGATGGAACCTAAAGGAATGCCAAATTGGTAAATGTGTTATCAAGTTAAACAATTACTAATTCAATCGTGTCAGAAACTATTACTAAAAATTCATATACAAATTGTTTATAAACTACATTTAAATTAATAAATAAATATATCAAACTAACTTTATTCCTTTTTTCTAGAACCTATGCAAATGGATTGACATGATGGTTGAATGAGTCATAGATTACTAACTTAGCTAATAAACCTATGATGATTATATTTTTTACTACGCTTAGCTAAGAATCTCCTCTCCGTCTCATCCTAAACTGAAAGATAACACCTAGGTCCTCCTCTTGGTCTCACCTAGGTATATAGATCTGCTCTTGGTCTCACTATTTAGCACAAGTGTATCAAAGTGCTACACGATAGAGTCTTCTCAATCTCATCTATCTAAATCTTCCACTAGAAGCATCAATTCTAGTGTAATATGCAATTTAACCCACTTGAACAAACAATCAATCAAGGCATAGATAATAACTTAGCTAAGTAACCCACTCATAAATCAACTAATAAAACAATTCAACACATGATCAAACTCAAATTCTACACAAGCATTGTAACAAACGTATAGTAAGCATACCCACAACAGTATCGAACTTGGTCATCTTGGGAATCTAGATATAGTGATACCCATACTTGGTATAGCGATATCACTGGAGTTGGCCTCAATTCTCTTCACTTTAGGACTATCAGGCGTATCATCACTTCTATATTTCAGTATCACGATACCCCCTTCTGAGTGATGTTTTCCTCAAGTCCTCAAACTTGAACATCTTTGGAATCTCGATATCATGATACCCATACTTGGTATTGCGATATCACTAGCATTGGCCACAATTCTCTTCACTTTAATACTGTCAGTGGTATCAAGACTTTCAGGATTTAGTATCACAATACCCCCTTCTGAGTAATGTTTTCTTCAAGTTCGTGCCATTATCGACACCCTACAACACTCAATCATATCGTTAGGTCCCCCATGGCACGTTTGGCCAATTTGGGCCTAAAAAGGGCATAAAACTAACTAAAACACTTTCTTAACAGTAAAAACTAAAAATAAAAAAAAGTACAAAAAATACACCTAAATTGCTCAAAAATAAGCTTCTTAAGTGTAATGGGGAGCCTAATTTGACATATCAAATTACAGCAGATCAATCAACCATAAAATATAACTTACAACATGTTCAAAATGCAATTGTTAAACTATTAAAATGATTTATAAGCATGACCAAGACCAATTCCACATATCCCCAACTATATACAACAGTTTTGACCATTTAAAATTTGAAATAAAGTGACCCTAGGTACATTCCATTGAAAAAACTGAAAAGAGCTATACAAACTTAGTTGAGTCAAAAACTATGATCTAGATGTTAAGCTAACTTCTCGGGGCTTCGAGAAATACCTATACGTGCACATGAAATAAACAAACTATACGTTGATTGATAAAGTTTAGTGGTACTTCTATGATTCAAGATGATATAGCATAAACTTAACTAAATGCTTCAATACAATTGCATATATATAGATATACATATAAGTTTACTTCTAGCACATTATACAACCAATTCATGTAATATAGCAATAGCATTAACCATTTCAAATTACATGTTGATTTCCTATCTTCAATCAATGAAAAACCCTCTACAAATCGTCAATAATATCTCGCCAGCCCCAGAAAACTGCAGATCTCACACACGTTCCTAGGTTTCTTCCACTCTAACACAGCCTCAATCTTTCAAGGATCAACTTGAATCCCCTCAGCTGAAACCACACAACCAAGAAATGTCTCCTTCCGCAGCCAAAACTCGTACTTACTAAACTTAGCATAGAGTTGTTTTTCCCTCAAAGTCTGAAGAATGACTCGAAGGTGTTCGATATGCTCATCATCAGTCCTCGTGTAAACCAGTATATCATCAATGAATACCACTACAAACCGATCCAAATAAGGCTGGGACACTCGATTCATTAAATCCATGAAATTTGACGGTGCATTAGTCAGTCCGAATGGCATCACTAGGAACTCGTAGTGACCATAATGAGTCCTAAACGCCATCTTATGAACATCAACCTCTTTAACCCTTAATTTATTATATCCAAATCAGAGGTCAATCTTGGAAAAACACGAAGCTCCTCAAAACTGGTCAAACAGATCATTTATGCTCGGTAAGGGGTACTTGTTCTTAATGGTCATCTTGTTCAGTTGCACTATTTGTCCTCATGGACACATACTAGGGCGTATGAACCAACGATCCAATAACTTCTAAATTTGAGTCTTAAGCTCCATAAGCTCCTTCGGTGCCATTCGGTAGGGGGCGATAGACATTGGAGCTATACTAGGAAGGAGCTTTATCCCAAACTCCACTTCACAATTCGGTGGTAAACCCGATAACTCCTCAGGAAAGACGTCCAGAACATCCTTTACCTTTCTGATATACTTAACTGTAGAGTCCCCAAAATTCGAAACATTTCCAAAGGCCAAGAATGCCTCACATCCCTTACGAATAAACTTCTCCGCCACCAGTGTAAAGATCACATTAGATAAGTAGTTTCGACGTTCTCCAATCATGACTACCTCCATATCCTCCTCGGTGATTTTCGCCTTTTCAACCAGGGCAAAAAGATCTCACTGCTTCTACGGGGCTATCAGAACTCTTAAATTATCTTCGAGGCCCTCCTAAAAGCAGACACATCGCTTATACTGAGATGCCACCATACCTCGCGCATAGCGACTTAGTCTTAGAAACTCGACCTCATACTCGGCCACTAATCGATCCCCCTGTGTAAGATTCACAAACTCCTTCCTACATGCATCCACATAACTAGCTCTGACATATTTCCCCTAAAAGGCGGTCTTAAAGAATTCTCAGGTCAGACGTTCGGGCTGAGTGCCCTCCTTAACGGTCAGCCACCACTGATAAGCCTCGTCCCGCAGCAGCAAGACTATACCCTTTAATTTCTGCTTAGGGGTGAAATCTAGATCATCCATGATCCTCTCTGTTGCCTCAATCCAGTACCCGACCACTTTAGGGGTGACCCCGTGACACCCCTGAAGAGCTCAGCTCCATTGGACCAGAGTCATTTCGTAACTAACCGTCGGCCCCCAAATCCATTATTGGGCCCAGCAACCCTCTCCGAAATCCTTAGCATAGCCTTGGACAATGCATCATCCCCAGCCATGCGATCTTGAGACTCAGTCGCAGTAGTGGGCGACACTAGCATCTCACTCATATCCAAATTTTGCAGGCTGCCCGATGATGAGGACTTAGGTCGAGCCCCTCTACGGCATTTACCTTGGCCTCTAGTACCCTGTCCGCGAATACCTCGTGTGCTCATATCTAATCGGATTTATCTGGTATTATAAGTTTTACGAATGAGTTACAGTTCCAGTGTTTATTAACAAATGTTTTATGTAAAATAGTGTCGGTTATTCAGAGTTCGTTTTCGTAAATTGCAGTCTCACTACAGTTTCCAATTTCTTTACAATTTTCAATATTCACTAATTAAAGTGTTTTCAATACAATTTACTACCTATAGTACTTTCAGAATATAAAATCCATAATAGTTTCAGTATAAAACAAATCACAGTTCAGAATACTTACAGGATTGGCGCCGGAGACTCGGTGTACCACTTACTTAGTAAATACATTTCAAATCATTTAGAAATCAATCAATTTTTCAAAAGCCCAATTTTTATAAAACCCATAATCCTGCCGAGTTTTGCAATTTGACTTTGATACCACTAAATGTAACACCCCAAACTCGGCCTTGAAGTTATGGCTGGATCTAGCAATGTCACATGATAGGGTGTTTGAAAAATGTGTCGTAGCGTGAAAACCATTTCCATTGAATTCCTTAGCATAATATCTTATTAGTTCCAAAATTGTGTTGTTCATTTAATCGATAGTTTCAAAACGTTATTCATTTGTGAAAGCTTTTAAAACAAATTAAATAATCATGCATTTAGGAAAAATCTTTTTTTTCTTTTGAAAACCTAGGTTTCCTACTACTAGCAGATGTAATCCATAAGGTAAAGATAACTAAAACCCAAAACCAAAGTCTGAAAGTCCAATTACAACCCAAAAACTTAGCTAGTGAAAATAAAATAGAAATAAAACCATTTATCGTAAATATGGGTTAAAAACCATAAAAGTCCAAAACCGTGGTTACCGCCGAGTTCTTCACCGCACCGATCCGTCTAGATCTGGGGATTACCTGTGCACATTGAAAAAAAAGGGGTGAGTTTACGAAAACTCATTGTGTAATCCCACAGAAAACAAACAATAGCAAATCAAAGTGCACAGTTAAAGCAGTATTAGGCCTAAGCCCTTATTAGTATTAGTAACAGTTTGGGCCTTAGCCCATCTCAGTGCAGTATCAAATATGTAGTAGGGCCTTAGCCCATCGCAGTATCAGTAGTAGACATACAGTATTCAGAAACAAATTCCTACCCAAGCAACCTCTACACCTACACTCCATGTGGGGATCAAATCAACCCACCCATCCCTACACTTCAGGTAGTACCGAATGTGGCACAAAATAGTAATTTTTTACTGAGCTGCCAGCATGTTAGGCTTAAGATCCTTTTAGTTCACTTTCTCCAAATAATAACCCCCATATAATTAACCCAACCCCATGCAATGCAACACACAAATCGTGACATGCTATCACAGGACATCAGTACATATAACCAGTTCAGTATACAAGCATACTATCATCATGCTCAACACATATATAAATCAAATAGCCAGTTTGTACAGTTAGGGCTCTAAGTGATGCTTACTGACCCTATAGTAGGTTCACAGTCGACTTGGGAAATCCGTGCAACCTTAGCAATCAATTCAGTGAAAATGGGCTCACACGCCCACGTGGTCTGCCCGTGTGGACCCACACGCCCGTGTGGCCCACTCGGCCCAAATTGGCCTTGGCCGCGTGGTCCATTTTTAATGTAACCCGTGCTAGCTAAATATTCATATATTTTTCACTATTTACTTATATGTTCCTTCAAAGCCGTCTACATGAGTCACTGTTACTAAATTATTTATATCTTGAGCTGCAGAATTCCAAATTAAGGTTCACTTAATGTCTTTCAAACTATACTCAAATACCTTTCTACCATAAAATTTTCAGAATTTTTGGTTCTGCCAACAAGTACAGTAAAATCTTCAATCTTACCCCTATTCTACTATCTGACAGCTTCGACCTTTTTTTCTTAAAAATTAATTATCTCTTAGTACAAAATTTGGATGATGTTACCATTTGTTTCTATTCATATAGACTCATTAATAATTTAAACATGTTAATTTTAACCCCTAATTATTTTTCTCCAATTTTTGATGATTTTTCAAAGCCAGAATAGGGAAACCCGAATTTATTCTGATCTTGTCTCACAAAACTTATTATATCTCACGATTTACAATTTCATTACTTACATTGTTTCTTCTATGAGAAACTAGACTCAATAAGCTTTAATTCCATATTTTTTTCATCCTCTAATTCAATTTCAAAGTTGGACTACTGTTGTTGTGCAAACAGCAAGCAATTTTGGCTTTTCGCCGAATCCTATTTTCTGCGTTACGGGTACACCCCTAGTTTTGTTTGATGCTAAAATAGTCCCCGAGCATTCCAAAGCCTATAATTGAAAAAATAACACTAATTTAATCTCACATAACGTGTTCTCAAATCAAACTCATATCAAGGTTTTAACCCATAAGTGACTAAACCTTACCTTCAACTGATGAAAAGAAATTCCCACACAAACTAAGACTCTGATTGGTGATTATGAGCCCTTGAATCCTCCCCTAATTGGCATAAACAAAACAATTCAGAAAAAAGTTAACAAATGGAGACAAATCACTTATCTAAAACTTACCGAACGATCGTAGACAAACGTGGAGTGACACGAAGTGGAGTGGAAAAAGGAAAACCAAGAAGATGAAAGGTGAAATAGAGCAGAAATTTAGCAGCAATGAAGAGAAAAATGGCAAGAGGGTGGAGAAATTTCGGGGAAAGAAAGAAAAAGAAAAAATGAACAGAATATTTGATAACCACCCCAATCCCTTATTTCTCTCCATCAAACTCCCCACTATATCTACTACTCAGATTTTTAGTCCATCTCAAACTCTCCTGGACACACGAGCAAAAATAATGCCCATGCCAAGATTCGAACACAGGACCTCTTTCACACCAACACTCCAGTTATCCACCAGACCAATAGGCCCATTCTGTTAATTATTTGTCAACTTTTACTTAAAAGCCTACTGACCAAAGATAGGGCTTATTCCTAAAAATACCAAAATTTTCCCAAGTCGTAGCTTGAAGTTGGGACCTCCCAAACACACCCAGAACACATAACCACTAAAGCAGACAGATATTTTTTGTCACACATTCACAATACCCAAAATTAAAATTTTGAGGCGTTACAAGATGAGCACCAAGTAAGTGAATCTAACCAAGTGATTCTATGAAATGCATGATAATTTATGTGATTATGATTATGAATATGATGTATATGTAAATCTCATCCTCATGATATTTGATGTATGGCTTATGTGATATATGTGATTATTTAAGCGTGTGAGACTTATATATCTATATGTGAAAATTGATATCCATGATCTAATGTGAAGGCATATTTAACATGTTAAAGTGATTATAAGTGATCCATAAGTGATATCTGATTTTGAGAGCATGTTTACATGCCTAAGTGTAAAACTGAATAATATGTGTTAAAAAGTGAAATTGCCATATCACATGTATGGAATGGGGTTTTGTGAAAGTTGAAAATTATATGGCAGTTTATCTACGATTATGTGGTCGTTATCAGCAAATATGTGGTGGTTTATCCACAATGTGTTATGTGGTTGTTTATTGGCATTTATGTGGTGGCTTGTCAACAAATGGTGTGTTATTGGATGGATGAGTTCTTGGGAACTCGATATATAATGTGTAGTGGAGATGGGTATGAAATTTTATAAAATGTGCCTCATTTTTGAAGTATGCATCGACATGTTCATGCATAAGTATCAATATTAGAACTTATGATTATTATGATGATTGATATGATGAGATTGATATTTTGATATATATGTGATTATATTTCTGTTGATCTCACACTGAGCTTTAAAAGCTCACCCCTTTTTAATCATGACTTTTCGGATAATAATAGAGGTTAGGATAGGCTCGACTTATTGAGGTGCTCTTGGTCATTTTAGAAAAATATATTACTTTGGTACTCAATATTTTGCGGATGTATTTTTATTACTGTAGACTTTTGCTTAGGATTTTCTTTTGGACTTCAGATTATTTTGACTTTGGATTTTTTTTCATAATTTAGGTTTTAAAATTATCATTTAAAAGATTGTTAAATTGACAATTTATGGTGCAGTTTTCATAACTAAGTCAAACAAGGCCTAACAATGGTGTTTTCAATATTCAATACTTTATTTTCAAAACTCAACACTATATCCTCGCAAAATTGATATTTTATGAGATATATATTAAATCTATGTTTTGAAAATGACAAATTAGTTTTAGATATGCCAATTATCCGTTGCGATGTTTTAATTGAAGTACGACACTTTCTAAAAAAATATCAAAACTTGAGTTTTCTAAAAATAAACAATTTCAAACAAAAGTTAGTTTTCTCAACAAGGACGTTTTTAGCAACAACAATTTTAAGAGAAAATAGCTAAATGATTTCCTACGCCATCAATACGGCCAATGTGATCTTCAAGATTTGGCTATAACGTCTAGGTCAAATTTAGGGGATTACACGTCTTGTGCACCAGAGCAGATGACTCCCAAAAAATAAAGACATAGGTCTGATAGTCTGCATTGATAATGAGCCAGAGAAGACCCATATTGAATTTATCCTAGATCTATTTATGGATTTATTCATTTATCACCTTCATGGTGTGACTTACCTCAATCTTGAGTAAGTGACGGACCATGCGTCCATGAGTTGTACACTTTGATGTGTTGAAAGCCTAAGTTCAATTGGTAATAGAGCTAAAACATGGTATGTTGGCCAAACAACTTGTAACACGCCATACCCGACCTGTAACACCCCTAACCCATATCCTCACCGGATTAGGGTTACAAAACATTACCGTACAATCAAAAACATTTAAACAATATTTCATTCACTAACATAAACATATCATATATCAATCATACATGTACATCCCATCCCTAAATCGAGTCCTCGAGGCCCTAAAAATACCTTAGAAACAATTCGGGACTAAATTGAAAACATTTGGAAAGTCTAAGAAAAAGTTACAAAAATTTGGATACAAGGATCACACAGCCATGTGGCCAAACTGTGTGCCTCACACGGCTAAGACACACGCCCGTGTCTCAGGCTGTGTAACCTTTGAACTAGGGACACATAGCCGTGTCTTGGCCCGTGTTCTCCCCCGTGTAACTTTCTGAGTAAGGTCACACGACCGTCTTCCAGGCCGTGTGCTAGGCTGTGTAACTCTCTGACTTGCATACAATAGAACCTTCAAGAGATGCACGACCGTGTCGCCTGGCCATGTGTCACACATGACTAAGTCACACACTCGTGTCTAAGGTCCTGTGGACCTAAAATTCACCTAAAACAAACCATTTCCAATATCATTTTTTGTATACTCATTTGAACCATTTATGCACACTTACAAAGCATCAAACTATATCTAAACAAACATATGTATATGTCATTTCAAGACCCTAATTCAACTAACCAATATGCCATTCAAAGGCACCTCTAATGCATTCATCAAAACTTACCTAAACATGCCTATGTTACCATATTTCAATCATCAATTACTAGTTCAATAC
Source organism: Gossypium hirsutum (assembly GCF_007990345.1). Classification (NCBI taxonomy): domain Eukaryota; kingdom Viridiplantae; phylum Streptophyta; class Magnoliopsida; order Malvales; family Malvaceae; genus Gossypium; species Gossypium hirsutum. The sequence goes on along the minus strand of NC_053445.1, from coordinate 14,532,152 downwards.
TTTTCAAAACATTCCATAATTCAACCATAATCAAGCTACTTCAAAACATACCATATGAGCCATTGTAAAACATGTACATAAGATAACTACAACAATAGAATCTAGTAAGCATCAAATGGTGCCAAACCAAGATAACATCTATAACGTATACAAGCCAAATCGCAACTAAACATTCACCAAAATAACATTATAAGTCCAACTATACATGCCATTATAACTTTGGCCAAAACATTCAAAAACTACCGATGTTTATGTTGGATAGTGTAATAGATCTCCGGCGAGCTTCCATATCAATCGAGCTTCTGATAATCTATAAAACATAGGAAAGAAACTATGTAAGCACTTAATGCTTAGTAAGTTCGGAGAAAATAAAACATAACTTACCATTTCATTTACATAACAATAATTATAAGCATAATGTAACCCAAACCACAAGCTTGGCACAATCCTATGCATCATCATAAATACACAAGTCAGTGCATTTATACATTACTCATTTGGATTAAACATATGATAAGCCATTTCCAGATGAAAATACATCATTTGATTCATTCATCCTTTTCATGAGCATATGCATAATTCCATTTGAAAACTTACCATTTCAATCCCTTTTCTTGTCCGTTGAACCATCTAGAATATCATTGGATACTCAAGAAAGCTCACATGAAGTGTACTTAAACAAATAATCACAACCTTTCCTTTACATCATTGTTCACATGAGCTGTGAAATGGGCCTACTCACACAAGCTGTGGGTAGGAATGTAAGCTACACAATACTGCTTATACGAGTTATGGAGTATCCGTAACAAATGCAGAACCTCAGCCATCAGTTGGACATTCAAGACTAGCATCTGAAACATGCAATCCCTAATAACATGTCATTTGTATCCTACAAATTCCTAAGGCTCAACCGGGACTCAACATCCGTCAAATCATCATAGCCTTGGCACGATTATACATCGATCCATTTACATTAACATAACATAATAAACATTCAAATTAATAACTTTAATTTAATAACCGTTCATACGAACTTACCTCGACAATTAGGGCGTAAAAGTTAAATGAGCTATTCCGAAGCTTTTGTTTTGCCTCGATCTAAATCTGTACGTGGTCTATCCTAATTTAAATAGAAAAATTTCAATCCATTTAATACCTCTAGTATTCAATTTAGTCCACATTTCATATTTATGCAAAATTACTATTTTACCCCTAACATTTTAACTTTTTACAACTTATTCCTTAATGTCATAAATTGAAATCTAAGCATTTTAATACCCCGTTCAAGCTAACCAAATCTATTAGGGACTTATATCAACCCACATAAACCAATATTTTATAAATTTGCCATGAACTTTTACTATTTTTACAAACAAATCCCTAAATGCAAATTTCATCAAAAATCACTTTACAAAACTTGTTTATTAATCAACAAGGATTCAAAATCTACCATTAAAAATCAAGAATCATTTAAAAACATTCATGGAATAACCCTCAATCTTTAACAGTTTTACAAATTAACCCCCGAGCTAGCTAGATTAAGCTAAAACAACCTCAAAAATATTAAAAACATGTTTGAAACTACATACCATGCAACCATTGAACTAGCCGAACCTTCAAGGTGTAAAAATGGATGTTTCTTTCTTTAATTTTTGGTGGAGAAAAACCATTTACGAAGATGGTAACTCATTTTACATTATTTTAGTTTTCATTAACTTATTAAATTACTATTTTAACATTAGTTTTTAACTTAAAAATCTCTTAAATTGTGTCCATAAATGTCCACTAGCTTTATGAATGGAATAATTACCATTTAAATCCATTCAGTTTAAAGTTTCATAGCCATTTGACCCTTTTAACTAATAGAACTCCACTTTTACACTTTTTTACGATTTAGTCCTTTTCACTTAAATAATTATGCAAACATTAAAATTTCTTAACGATATTTTATCCCGACCGTAATATAATCCCATAAAAATTAAAATAATAAAATAAAAATTTACTTGTCGAATTTGTGGTCCCAAAACCACTATTCTGATTTAACTCAAAATAGGCAGTTACACGACCCGATCGTCAGGTCCGACCTACAGGATGCCACATTCATTCCCAGATCAACTATGATAAATTATATTTAATTTTGACAATAAACATCTAAATATGAGCCTTTAATCCATAAAACATGTTATATAAACATTTCTAAGGCAAAATATGAACTTATGAAAGCTTAATACTTTCACGGCAGTCCACTAATTAACAAGTTTCATATGCTTCAACCTAACTCAACTCAACCATATTTGGCACTAAGGCCCCATCCAATGACCACCTTAGCCGCCGGGGATGAAATTCAACACAAATACAATCAATCTACGTGCGATGTGCTGTAAGTGTGACAGGTTAGTTGTAATATTTGTAATGTTCAATAGAGCACCAGAGGAATCCAAAGATTGAACCCAAAGGAATGCCAAATTGGTAAATGTGTTACCAAGTTAAACAATTACTAATTCAATCGAGTAAGAAACTATTAGTGCAAATTCAAATACAAATTGTTTATAAACTAAATTTAAATTAACAAATAAATATATCAAACTAACTTTATTCCTTTTTACTAGAACCTATGCAAATGGATTGGCATGATGGTTGAATGAGTCATAGATTACTATCTAAGCTAATAAACCTATGATGATTATATTTTTTGCTACGCTTAGATAAGAATCTCCTCTTAGTCTCATCCTAGACTAAAAGATAACACCTAGGTCCTTCTCTCGGTCTCACCTAGGTATATGGATCTCCTCTTAGTCTCACTATTTAGCACAAGAGTAACAAAGTGCTACACAATAGAGTCTTCTCAATCTTGTCTATCTAAATCTTCCACTAGAGGTATCAATTCTAGTGTAATACGCAATTTAATCCACTTGAACAAACAATCAATCAAGGCATAGATATTAACTTAGCTAAGTAACTCACTCATCAATCAACCAATAAAACAATTCAACACACGATCAAACTCAAATTCCACACAGGCATTGTAACAAACGCATAGTAAGCATGCAATATAAAATATAAGGGTTGAGAAAATTTTCATTAATAGATAACCATTCGATGAAGCACGAGCATTTAATACATCTCCATCCATAATGTTCCAGCAAAAATGAAGAAATAAAAATACTACATAAAACAAAAAAGAGAAAGAAAAGAAAAAGAAAATCTAAACTAAGAGCTATGAAACTAAGGAAAATGTTTTTCAGCCAACAAAATTTGAATTCAAAGGCTTATAAAGTAGTATTTATAGCCTACTGAAACTTAACTTGACCATTATACCCTTAAATGAAAAATAGAATTAAGTTTGTTTGGATATTAAATTACCCCAACAGTTTTTCACTCGTCAGGCAACAGTATCGTGATATCCACAACAGTCTCGAACTTGGGAATCTTAGGAATCTAGATATAGTGACACCCATACTTGGTATCGCGATATCACTATAGTTGGCCTCAATTCTATTCACTTCAGGACTGTCAGGGGTATCATCACTTCTATATTTTAGTATCACGATACCCCCTTCTGAGTGATGTTTTCTTCAAGTCCTCAAACTTGAACTTTTTTGGAATCTCGATATCATGATACCCATACTTGGTATTGCGATATCACTAGCATTGGCCGCAATGCTCCTCACTTTAATACTGTCAGGGGTATCAAGACTTTCATGCTTTAGTATCACAATACCCCCTTCTGAGTGATGTTTACTTCAAGTTCATGCCATTATCGACACCCTACAACACTCAATCATATCGTTAGGTCCCCCATGGCACGTTTGGCCAATTTGGGCCTCAAAAGGGCATAAAACTAACTAAAACAATTTCTTAACAGTAAAAACTAAAAATCAACAAAAGTTCAAAAAATACACCTAAATTGCTCAAAAATAAGCTTCTTAAGTGTAATGGGGAGCCTAATTTGACGTATCAAATTACGGCAGATCAATCAACCATAAAACATAACTTACAACATGTTCAAAATGCAATTGCTAAACTATTAAAATGATTTATAAGTATGACCAAGACCACTTCCACATATCCCTAACTATATACAACCATTTTGACCATTTACAATTTGAAATAAAGTGACCCTAGGTACATTCCATTGAAAAAAATTAAAAGAGCTATACAAACTTAGTTGAGTTAAAAAATGTGATCTAGATGTTAAGCTCACTTCTCGGGGCTTCGAGAAATACCTATACGTGCACATAAAATAAACAAACCGTACGCTGAGTGATAAAGTTTAGTGGTACTTCTATGATTCAAGATGATATAGCATAAACTTAACTAAATGCTTCAATACAATTGCATATACATATAGATATACATATGAGTTTACTTCTATCACATTATATAACCAATTCATGCAATATAGCAATAGCATTAACCATTTCAAATTACATGTTGATTTCCTATCTTCAAGATATTCTATCACTCAATGGCAAACATGAATTACACATTTATGTTCTTGACAATATGTTATCAATTCCATAAACATTTAACATTAGGTAATTTCACATTTCATAGCATCTCATATTATTTACCCTTTTACTTACCAATTAACTCGGTCCTAGAGTCTATTGACTCATTCACATTTGTATTCTTTTAGGCCCCGAGGTTCATTTTCAAATGATTCACAAGAAGTTTGTATAATTCATTTTGATATCATATTATATTATCAATCTATTTCATTAATTTTCAAGTTTTCCAATTCCAATTATAATGTTTCGCTCGATGGCACACTAGTAAAATGGACTAGGATACACGGGTAAACTACACTACACCAGGTTGCTCATAAAATCTTAAACTACACCACACTAAGGCACCAAAGTGCAAATCCCGTAGGCATCAATACATACTCATGTGCATATACATCCGTCCATGTAACACCCCGAACCCGAAACCGACACCGGAGTCGAACACGAGGTGTTAACTGACTTTAACCCCTTATAAAATTTATTTTCCAGACACTGCCCAATCTGTGTACTAGTCGTTTTAAAAATCATATCTTGAGTTTCGTAACTCCAAAATCAGTTTCGTAATTTTTCCCAGAAACTAGACTCATGTGCCCATCTATGTATTTTTTCTAGAATTTTTGGTCGGGCCAATTAGTACAGTTTATTAGTCAAAGTCTCCCATGTTGCAGGGGTCGACTACACTGACCTTTGCCCATTACGACCTGGATATCTCCCTACACGGGGCTTCAATACTGATGCCGTTTGTTTCTATGAAAACTAGACTCAAAGAGGAATCTGTACATATATGGTACGACCCCTAATTATCTCTGGTTAATTTATATTGAATTTCCAAAGTCGGAGCAGGGAATCCAGAAACCGTTCTGGCCCTGTCCCACAAAAATCTGATTATCTCTTAATATACTGCCCATATGATCTTTTCGTTACTTCCTCATGAAAACAGACTCATCGAGCTTCGATTACATAATTTATTCATCAATTAATTCCACTCCTACTATTTTTAGTGATTTTTCAATCTCTTGACACTGCTGCTGCCAGCATCTGTTACGAAAGTAACTAGGTCCATTTCATGCCTACCCTTGATCCAACTCAATCGAACATTCGTGTCATTTTCGCATGGCTTAAAGTTTACATGCCAAAGTTCAAACACAACGTAATAGCTTATACATGCCAAAATGTTCTTCTAAGCCAACTAAGAAGAAAGTACCAAAACTTGCTATCCGGTGTGATGACTTCGATGACGGCCTGACCCCGCAAAAAAAAATAGATGAGTCCAAGCAACCTATAATGGGTGACAAGGAAACACCGAGTGAGTTTATAACTCAGTAAGTCATAAGCAATGCACTACCATCCATCAATAACATTATCACAAGAGGAAACAAAATAGAACGAGACAATTTACTCCATCCATACCGAACCATACCATAGTTCCTCCAACCTATCGATTCAGTTTCATATCAATTCATGCATTCACATTCCATATACTCATCAATAGGACATTGAAGCATTTTCATAAATCAATTTATTTTCGTTACAATCAAACGACTAAACGGCCTTTCACCCATCCTACGATAAATTTTATGTACGTGACTTCAAGTATATTTGTCACATAGGTTCAAACTTACCGAGCTCAACACCAAGTATAAGCATAGCACCTATTAGCCATGTACTCAAGACACTTACCCGATCCGCTGTCCGCGATCGACTCAATAGTGTCGCACACATAGTGTCCATAATGATTCACGAATGTATATTGAGTCCGCACACTCAGTGCTATATAATCAACTCGCACACTTAGTGCTACGTAATCAAATCGCACACTTAGTGCTACATAGTCAAACTCGCACACTTAGTGCCGCATGGTCAATTCGCACACTTAGTGCATCATATTCATTTCGCACACTTAGTGCAACATAGTCAAATCGCACACTTAGTGCTGTACAATTTAATCCCGCGCACTTAGCGCCAATCTCATGGTCATAAATGGTTATACCCGCACGTTTAGTGCCGAGATCAACAACTCAGTACATCTTACCTCTTTTCTTTTCATTCAACAATTTCATCATCACATACGTTCATGCATATATATATGTATATTTATTCATTCCATTCAGCATCAATACATAAACATTATGACCATTTGAAATAATACCAACTACATGCTTAATGACTTACCTTGTGTTGGGTAAGACGGTTCCAACTCGGCTACTCAGTGATCTTTTATTTGCCTTTATCGGATCTAGTTCCCTTTTGCTCTTGAGCTTAAGTTCAACAAAATTTAAAATAGTCGTTAATCGACTATTCAAGTATTACTTTCAGAATAATATATATATTGATTTGACTTTCACACACATAGATTATAGTAAGCTTTATAATAATCAATAAATAACTCATTGGCAAATTTTCATTAATGTTTACAACAAAATCACATATTCACTACGAGCTGTTTTCCTGAGCAGTAGTCGCTAAATTGTTTATAACTGGAGCTACAAAACTCCAAATCACTAGCCGTTAATTTTCCCTGAATATAGACTCGTATATCTTCCATCCATAAAATTTTCAGAATTTTAGGCTTGGCCAATCAATACCAGATTTTTCTTAAAGTTTCCCCTGTTTCACTATTTGACTATTCTGACCATTCTTCACTACGAATCAAATTTCTCATTTTACAGAATTCAAAATGTGTTGTATTTGATCTCATTTGAAACTAGACTCATTAAGGAGTCTAAGCATATAAATTTTATCTTATAATCATTTTTGTACAATTTATAATGATTTTCTAAATACAGAACAGGGAATCTAGTAGTCATTTTGACTCAGCCCCACAATACTTCAAATATCTCAAGATCGGTAACTCTTTTGTTTTTATAGTTTCTTTTGTAAGAAAATAGACTCTTCAAGCTTTAATGGCATAATTCACTCAGCTTCTAATTCAACTCCTACAAATTATGGCGATTTTCCAAAATCACCTTACTGCTGCTGTCCCCAAACAGATTATTACCAAATCAAATACTAACATTAGCATTTCACCTTAATAGCTAGCTTGCCAAGCCTTAATTTAACATATAATTCACACATATCACATTCAGCTATATATACATTTATCATATTTCCATTTCAGCATATATAACTAACATTTATTCCGAAATTTTAATATCTAATTGCTTATAAACTTTCTTCGGATGTCGTCGACTAAATGATCGACTACTCAACTACTTTCGATTTTCCCCGATCTAAATCCAATTCCTTGGTTTCTTGATCTTAACATATTCAAATAAATCTCATTTTAACATATTTTCATTCAATTTAGTCTAATAACGCATAAATGGGTAAATTACATTTTTACCCCTAATATTTCGCACTTTCACAATTTAGTCTTTATTCCACAAAACACAAAATACACAAAGTTTGGTCACACTCCTTAAGGGCCGAATCTTCCTAGTACCCATATAAGTCCATACATTTCATTTATTTCACCTTTGAGTCCTTCAAAAATTTATTTTTGTAATTTAGCCCTAACTACTCAAAATCACCAAAAACTTCAACACAAAACATATTAATCTTTAGCATATCTTTCACTTTTCATCAACAACTATCAAAAAGCTCAAGCACTCATCAATGGCAAAACACAAAATCATCATCAATCCACAAAATTGAACCATGGGTTTTTAGAACTCAAGTCAACTACTAAAACATGCATGCATCTCAAGAACAACATCAAACATACCTTAGTCTAGCAAACCACCATAGCCGATTTTCTCAAGCTCCTCCCCTTCCTTTCTTTCCTCTATTCGGCCAAAGGTGTTCAAGAATGAACACATTTTTTTTTTGTTTTCTTTCTTCAACTCACGGCAACAAGGGGGGTATGGATGAGACCATTTTTTTTTTCATCACCCTTCCTTTCATTGTTTAATTACCATGCTCTTTATTTTATTTTTCTTAGCATACATCACTAGCATAACATGTTGGTGACATGTTTCCACCCATAGCATGGCCAGCCACTATGCTTTAATTTGGCTAATTTGACATGCAAGGACAAACACTTTCCCACATATATTAATGGGCCACTTGAACACTTGCCTAGCATATTTCTAAATTGTCTCACATAAGTCCCTACTAATAAATTCCACATACACTGACCAAATTAAAGTATGGAACTATCACACAAGCATTTACGCACATCATAAACACAGAATATAATCTTTAATTATTTATAAGACTCGGTTTTGTGGTCCCGAAACCACTTCCCGACTAGGGTCAATTTCGGGCTGTCACAACTCTCCCCCACTTAAGAAATTTTCGTCCCCGAAAATCTTACCGGTAAATAGGTTTGGATATCGTTCTTTCATCGAGTTCTCGGTTTCCCAAGTAGCTTCCTCGATCCCGTGTTTGAGCCATAACACCTTTACTAGCGGAACTCTTTTGTTTCGTAACTCCTTCACTTCACGAGCTAGGATACGCATCGGTTCTTCTTCATAACTCATATCGGCTTGAATTTCAACCTCTGATGGGCTAATTATGTGCGATGGATCAGATCTATAGCGTCGAAGCATCGAAACATGAAAGACGTCATGGATCTTTTCAAGTTCAGGGGGCAAAATCAATCGATACGCAACTGGACCAACTCGTTCGGAGATTTCGTACGGCCCAATGAATCTCAGACCTCTATCCGACATGATAGAAATAGGTACTCCATGTAATCTCACAATCTGAGAGACATACAATTCGGCTAGTTTATCCAATGAAAGATCCGTACGCACGGGGATAAAGTGAGCCGACTTAGTCAGCCTATTAACAACAACCCAAATCGCATCCTTCTTACTTGCGGACAATGGCAGTCCGGACACAAAGTCCATTGTGACTCGGTCCCATTTCCACTCGGGTATCATGATCGGCTGAAGTAACCCTGAAGGCACTTGATGTTCCGCTTTCACTTGTTGACATATTAAACATCTCGAAACAAAGTCGGAGATGTCTCGTTTCATACCATGCCACCAAAACCGACGTTTCAAGTCGTTGTACATTTTCGTGCTCCCCGGGTGAATTGACATTCGGCTACAATGGGCTTCGTTCAGAATCATCGGAATGAGTTCCGAATTCCTTGGAACACACAAACGACTTCTAAACCTCAAACAACCATCATCATCAATCTGAAACTCCGATTCCTTGTTCGGAACACACTCAGCTCGTTTTGCAACCAATTCATCATCGACTTTCTGAGCTTCACGAATTTGATGAGTCAATAATGGTCTGGCTTTTAATTCAGCTACTAACACATTGTCAGGTAGAACAGACAAGTGTACATTCATCGCTCGCAAAGCAAACAGTGATTTCCGGCTTAAGGCGTCCGCAACCACATTAGCCTTTCCCGGGTGGTAATCAATGACAAGCTCGTAATCTTTCAACAACTCAAGCCAACGTCTTTGTCGCAGATTCAAGTCTCGTTGAGTCATCAAATATTTGAGACTTTTGTGATCCGAAAACACATGGCACTTCTCACCAAACAAATAATGTCGCCATATTTTCAATGCAAACACAATGGCGGCTAGTTCGAGATCATGGGTCGGATAATTTCTCTCGTGTGGCTTCAATTGTCTCGACGCATAGGCCACAACTCGACCTTCTTGCATCAATACGCAACCCAACCCAAGTAGGGATGCGTCACTATAAATGACAAACTCTTTACCCGATTCGGGTTGCACCAAAATTGGAGCTTCAGTCAAATGAGTTTTCAGTTGATCGAAGCTTTTCTGACATTTCTCCGTCCATTCGAACTTAACATCCTTTTGAAGTAACTTCGTCATTGGTGTGGCTATCATCGAGAAACCTTTGACAAATCGTCGGTAATAACCGGCGAGTCCTAGAAAGCTCCGGACTTCGGTAACATTTCTCGGAGGCTTCCAGTTAAGTATGGCTGAAATTTTGCTCGGGTCAACTTGAATACCCGATGCGGATACCACATGACCCAAGAAGCTAACCTCTCTTAACCAGAACTCACACTTACTGAACTTAGCATATAACTGCTTATCCCGCAAAATTTGTAACACTAGCCTCAGATGCTCAGCATGTTCGGTCTCATCTCTTGAATAGACCAAGATGTCATCAATGAACACAACTAGGAACCGATCCAAATATGGTCTGAAGATCCGATTCATCAAATCCATAAACACCGCAGGGGCATTAGTGAGCCCAAACGGCATCACTAAGAACTTGTAGTGACCGTACCTCGTTCTAAAAGCAGTTTTGGGTACGTCCGAATCTCGAATCCGCAACTGATAATAACCCGATCACAAATCTATCTTTGAAAACACCGATGCTCCCTTTAATTGATCGAACAGATCATCAATACGCGGTAACGGATACTTATTCTTTATCGTCACTTTATTCAGTTGACGATAGTCAATGCACAACCTCATGGTTCCGTCCTTCTTTTTCACGAACAATACTGGTGCACCCCAAGGTGAGAAACTCGGTCGAGCGAAACCTCTATCCGTCAATTCTTGCAACTGAGCTTTCAACTCTTTTAACTCGGTTAGTGCCATACGATACGGAGCGATCGAAATTGGCGTAGTTCCAGGTACAAGCTCAATACCAAACTCTACCTCCCGAACAGGTGGCAAACCCGGTAACTCTTCAGGAAAAACATCCGGGTATTCACAAACCACCGGCACCGATTCGGGTTTCTTTTCTAACTCCTTGTCATCAAGTACATACGCGAGGTATGCTTCGCACCCTTTCCTTACATATTTCTGGGCCAACTTGCTGATATTACAGCTGGCAACCCCCTTAAGTCCGCAGACTCAACTCGGATTATTTCGTTATTTGCGCACCTCAAATCGATAGTCTTGCTTTTGCAATTCACAACCGCATCATGCGCGGTTAACCAATCCAAACCAAGAATAACATCAAACTCGTCGAACGGCAAAAGCATCAAATCGGCCGAAAAACAGGATTCTCGGATTATTAGAGGGCATCTCTTACACACTTTATCAACAAGTACGCATTGACCCAAAGGGTTTGATACTCGAATTACGAGCTCAGTAGACTCAACAGGTAGAGTCTTACTGGTTGCTAAGGTTTCGCATACATATGAATGAGTAGAACCAGGGTCAATCAATGCAATCACATTAGTATCAAAGAGAGTGAAGGTACCAGTGATGACGTCGGGGGAGGATGCCTCCTCTCGTGCGCGAATGGCATATGCTCTAGCAGGAGTACGGTTCTCGGCTCGATCGGCCTTATCAGAGGCCCCCCTCTAACTACCACCCCTGCCTCCTAAAATTCTCGGTGGTCTACCTCTAGATGTCACTCCACTAGGTCTTGCACCTAGAATCTTATTCTTCTTATCCAGCTCCGTGCAATCTCTAATGAAGTGGTCCTTCGAACCACATCCGTAACAGGCCCTGCTAGTAGACTTGCCCCAACATTCACCTAGGTGTCGTCTTCCACATTGGGGACATTCAGGTTTCTCGTGACGATTATTGCCCACACTAGCTACCGAAGTAGCTCGGGAGCCCATCGATGGTCTTGCCCTGATGGAAATTCCCGCAGTCGCCCTCGACTTATTAATGTCCTCCCTGAACTTCTTTACAGCTGAGAACGGAGCTTTACCCGTCGATCTTTTACGATAATCTCTAGCTTCAAATTCAGCCTTCCTCTTCTCCTTTCCAAGTTCTTCCGCCTTGCAGGCTCGTTCGACTAGTGTTACGAATTCTTTTATTTCCAAAATACCCATTAGTAGCTTTAAATCTTCATTCAATCCTTCCTCGAATCTTTTGCACATAGCAACCTCATCAGCTACACACTCCCGGGCATACCTACTGAGTCTTACGAATTCATGTTCGTATTCAGATACAGTCATACGGCCTTGCTTGAGTTCCAAGAACTCCTTACGCTTCTGATCAATGAACCGTTGGCTAATAAATTTCTTTCGAAATTCCGTCTGAAAGAAGTCCCAAGTTACTCGTTCGTTTGGGACTATGGAAATCAGGGTCCTCCACCAATAGTAGGCTGAGTCCCGCAACAAGGATATAGCACACTTTAGACATTCATCGGGTGTGCATGACAGTTCATCAAACACCCGAATGGCGTTATCAAGCCAGGACTCGGCCCTTTCAGCATCATCAGTAACTATGGCCCTGAACTCCTCAGCCCCGCGCTTCCTAATCAAGTCTACAGGTGGCTTACTCAGCCTCACAGGATCAGTAACTGATGGCATTACTGGCTCCGGGGGTGGATTATTCAAATTCGGGAATTGTTGGACAGCCGGATTGGTTCAGGCATACTGCGCGACCCATTCATTCATCATGGTAAAGAAGGCTTGTTTAGCCCCCTCACCTTGATTATTCGCAGACGACTGAGGTTCAACAGGCGGCGTCCCTTGTGCAGGAGCAGCCGCTACACTTTCAATGTCATCCGCCAAGGTTCTCTCTACACCGGGATCCATTTACTAATCAAAACATAAATTTTAACCGTCAGAAGTCATCACACAGTTAAACATTAACATTCGGCATGTATAGCTAGACTCATACGTGCTATGGTAGTCCTAGAACCGACTATACCATAGCTCTGATACCAATAAAATGTAACACCCCGAACCCGAAACCGACACCGGAGTCGAACACGAGGTGTTAACTGACTTTAACCCCTTATAAAATTTATTTTCCAGACACTGCCCAATCTGTGTACTAGTCGTTTTAAAAATCATATCTTGAGTTTCGTAACTCCAAAATCAGTTTCGTAATTTTTCCCAGAAACTAGACTCATGTGCCCATCTATGTATTTTTTCTAGAATTTTTGGTCGGGCCAATTAGTACAGTTTATTAGTCAAAGTCTCCCATGTTGCAGGGGTCGACTACACTGACCTTTGCCCATTACGACCTGGATATCTCCCTACACGGGGATTCAATACTGATGCCGTTTGTTTCTATGAAAACTAGACTCAGAGAGGAATCTGTACATATATGGTACGACCCCTAATTATCTCTGGTTAATTTATATTGAATTTCCAAAGTCGGAGCAGGGAATCCAGAAACCGTTCTGGCCCTGTCCCACAAAAATCTGATTATCTCTTAATATACTGCCCATATGATCTTTTCGTTACTTCCTCATGAAAACAGACTCATCGAGCTTCGATTACATAATTTATTCATCAATTAATTCCACTCCTACTATTTTTAGTGATTTTTCAATCTCATGACACTGCTGCTGCCAGCATCTGTTACGAAAGTAACTAGGTCCATTTCATGCCTACCCTTGATCCAACTCAATCGAACATTCGTTCCATTTTCGCATGGCTTAAAGTTTACATGCCAAATTTCAAACACAACGTAATAGCTTATATATGCCAAAATGTTCTTCTAAGCCAACTAAGAAGAAAGTACCAAAACTTGCTATCCGGTGTGATGACTTCGATGACGGCCTGACCCCGCAAAAAAAAATAGATGAGTCCAAGCAACCTATAATGGGTGACAAGGAAACACCGAGTGAGTTTATAACTCAGTAAGTCATAAGCAATGCACTACCATCCATCAATAACATTATCACAAGAGGAAACAAAATAGAACGAGACAATTTACTCCATCCATACCGAACCATACCATAGTTCCTCCAACCTATCGATTCAGTTTCATATCAATTCATGCATTCACATTCCATATACTCATCAATAGGACATTGAAGCATTTTCATAAATCAATTTATTTTCGTTACAATCAAACGACTAAACGGCCTTTCACCCATCCTACGATAAATTTTATGTACGTGACTTCAAGTATATTTGTCACATAGGTTCAAACTTACCGAGCTCAACACCAAGTATAAGCATAGCACCTATTAGCCATGTACTCAAGACACTTACCCGATCCGCTGTCCGCGATCGACTCAATAGTGTCGCACACATTGTGTCCATAATGATTCACGAATGTATATTGAGTCCGCACACTCAGTGCTATATAATCAACTCGCACACTTAGTGCTACGTAATCAAATCGCACACTTAGTGCTACATAGTCAAACTCGCACACTTAGTGCCGCATGGTCAATTCGCACACTTAGTGCATCATATTCATTTCGCACACTTAGTGCAACATAGTCAAATCGCACACTTAGTGCTGTACAATTGAATCCCGCGCACTTAGCGCCAATCTCATGGTCATAAATGGTTATACCCGCACGTTTAGTGCCGAGATCAACAACTCAGTACATCTTACCTCTTTTCTTTTCATTCAACAATTTCATCATCACATACGTTCATGCATATATATATGTATATTTATTCATTCCATTCAGCATCAATACATAAACATTATGACCATTTGAAATAATACCAACTACATGCTTAATGACTTACCTTGTGTTGGGTAAGACGGTTCCAACTCGGCTACTCAGTGATCTTTTATTTGCCTTTATCGGATCTAGTTCCCTTTTGCTCTTGAGCTTAAGTTCAACAAAATTTAAAATAGTCGTTAATCGACTATTCAAGTATTACTTTCAGAATAATATATATATTGATTTGACTTTCACACACATAGATTATAGTAAGCTTTATAATAATCAATAAATAACTCATTGGCAAATTTTCATTAATGTTTACAACAAAATCACATATTCACTACGAGCTGTTTTCCTGAGCAGTAGTCGCTAAATTGTTTATAACTGGAGCTACAAAACTCCAAATCACTAGCCGTTAATTTTCCCTGAATATAGACTCGTATATTTTCCATCCATAAAATTTTCAGAATTTTAGGCTTGGCCAATCAATACCAGATTTTTCTTAAAGTTTCCCCTGTTTCACTGTTTGACTATTCTGACCATTCTTCACTACGAATCAAATTTCTCATTTTACAGAATTCAAAATGTGTTGTATTTGATCTCATTTGAAACTAGACTCATTAAGGAGTCTAAGCATATAAATTTTATCTTATAATCATTTTTGTACAATTTATAATGATTTTCTAAATACAGAACAGGGAATCTAGTAGTCATTTTGACTCAGCCCCACAATACTTCAAATATCTCAAGATCGGTAACTCTTTTGTTTTTATAGTTTCTTTTGTAAGAAAATAGACTCTTCAAGCTTTAATGGCATAATTCACTCAGCTTCTAATTCAACTCCTACAAATTATGGCGATTTTCCAAAATCACCTTACTGCTGCTGTCCCCAAACAGATTATTACCAAATCAAATACTAACATTAGCATTTCACCTTAATAGCTAGCTTGCCAAGCCTTAATTTAACATATAATTCACACATATCACATTCAGCTATATATACATTTATCATATTTCCATTTCAGCATATATAACTAACATTTATTCCGAAATTTTAATATCTAATTGCTTATAAACTTTCTTCGGATGTCGTCGACTAAATGATCGACTACTCAACTACTTTCGATTTTCCCCGATCTAAATCCAATTCCTTGGTTTCTTGATCTTAACATATTCAAATAAATCTCATTTTAACATATTTTCATTCAATTTAGTCTAATAACGCATAAATGGGTAAATTACATTTTTACCCCTAATATTTCGCACTTTCACAATTTAGTCTTTATTCCACAAAACACAAAATACACAAAGTTTGGTCACACTCCTTAAGGGCCGAATCTTCCTAGTACCCATATAAGTCCATACATTTCATTTATTTCACCTTTGAGTCCTTCAAAAATTTATTTTTGTAATTTAGCCCTAACTACTCAAAATCACCAAAAACTTCAACACAAAACATATTAATCTTTAGCATATCTTTCACTTTTCATCAACAACTATCAAAAAGCTCAAGCACTCATCAATGGCAAAACACAAAATCATCATCAATCCACAAAATTGAACCATGGGTTTTTAGAACTCAAGTCAACTACTAAAACATGCATGCATCTCAAGAACAACATCAAACATACCTTAGTCTAGCAAACCACCATAGCCGATTTTTCTCAAGCTCTTCCCCTTCCTTTCTTTCCTCTATTCGGCCAAAGGTGTTCAAGAATGAACCCATTTTTTTTTGTTTTCTTTCTTCAACTCACGGCAACAAGGGGGGTATGGATGAGACCATTTTTTTTTTCATCACCCTTCCTTTCATTGTTTAATTACCATGCTCTTTATTTTATTTTTCTTAGCATACATCACTAGCATAACATGTTGGTGACATGTTTCCACCCATAGCATGGCCAGCCACTATGCTTTAATTTGGCTAATTTGACATGCAAGGACAAACACTTTCCCACATATATTAATGGGCCACTTGAACACTTGCCTAGCATATTTCTAAATTGTCTCACATAAGTCCCTACTAATAAATTCCACATACACTGACCAAATTAAAGTATGGAACTATCACACAAGCATTTACGCACATCATAAACACAGAATATAATCTTTAATTATTTATAAGACTCGGTTTTGTGGTCCCGAAACCACTTCCCGACTAGGGTCAATTTTGGGCTGTCACAGTCCACCACACTAGTGTCTCCATAGAGACATATAATACTTGATGATTCACAACAAATGTAGGATCCTGATGTAATTTGTAATGATCTCCGTACAATCATATATCATGTACAAGCATGCATATGACCCTATTGTCATGTCAATCGTATCCTAACATTTTAATAAGTTCACATAAGAAAAAATTTTACATATATGCATTACCATGCCATTAATCATTCTTATTTGCATACTCATACCCTGCGTTTTGTCACATATGCATTTCCGTACCATGTACACTATTTTATTACATAACAATTATTTATCACATTTCATTTCACCTCAACCCAAATCATATATAAATATATATAATTTCACATTTAATTTCAAAATCAAATTTGAATCCATTATCAACATACATGTATTAAATGTCATACAACATTTTGCTATCCATTTACCATATCACATAACATAATTTAAGCATTTTATGCCATTTTTCATTTTAGTCCTTTATTTCAATATCCCACCTCAAACACAATCAGAACAATTCATACTATCACCATATATTTACCTTAATGATCAGTCAAGCAATTAACATCTATATACAAGCGATTAAATCCATCTTGAATTACAAAAGTACAAATCAGGATTCAAAGTCACTCGACGATAACTTTAATTTTTCCTTTCCCTCTCAAAGGTTTCGCGTCGACGTTAGCCACGTATAGTCACAAAACATATAACATTATCAATTTCCATCCAATTCACAATCAAATATCAAATCATGCATATTTTTCAATTTATTCAATTTAGTCCTTAAACCTAGGACAAGCATAACTTCCGATCTAGAGCTCCAGATTAAAATTTGATTTCACATTTATTCATTAGGGACATTATACTTTCTATTCCTACCACAATTTCATAACAAGTTTTCATTTTATTCAATTTGGTCCTTAATGTAACAAAGCTAACAATCAAGCTTGCTAAGCTTTACAATTTTGTCCTTTTCATAATTTAAGCTTAATTTCTATCAATTTAAAATATAATTCTTCCATTTCTCAACAACGGTAGCTTATCAAAATTTCACCAATTGAACAAATCGATACATGGGCTAGCTTAATCAAAGAAAAATTAAAGAAAAATGACTAGGGACTTACTTGTAATTGATGTCCAATTATTTTAAGCTCCAAAAATGGATGAAGATTTTGTTCCTCAAGCATGAACGAATGATGGAAGAAGATGATGAATTCATCTTTCTTCCCACTAACATTAACTTATATAGGTGGATTAATATGTAATTAGTTTAATTAACTATGTTTTAAGTTTAAATTAAACTTAATTTAATCTTTATTTATTCTTTAATTGAAATCACCATCAAAATCCACTAACATCTAATTAAAATTGGTTTATTAACCATTTTAGTCCCTTGGATAATTTTGCTCTTGAGCCTTAATTAACCACATATTCAGTTAAACTGCTTACCGAATTTCAATACATCAATATACTAAGTCTGTAACCTTCCCCAATTAATATTTATACACTCAGTGTATGGAAATGAGGTTCTAAAATCGTATTTTTTGACACCATTAGAAAATTGGTCGTTACACAACTTTTGCATGGCATGGCTTCATTTCAGTAGTGCAATTTATATCCCAATAAAGGGTAAATGGTATCCTTTCATTAGCATTACATGGTTTATGGAAAAGTAACATAGTCATGGGTCATTTGTTTTACGAAGAATGATTTAATTACTATGTGTTAGTAATTGTCTTTTTCATGAAGGAAGATGTATTGGTTACCATTAGATAAGATATGATCATATTGGCCCATCGATTACCTAACGTTTAACTAATATTAAATTGCACCATGTGGTCGAATCATAATGCGAGAAGACAACTTTTATTAGTAGGTAATCTAAATGGTTTGTAGTCTGAAGAACTGAAATTGAACAAATTGATTCAAATGACTATTATGTCATCTGACAAGTCCAACTAGGGAGATACCTTGTCTTGTGCATCTGAGCAAATGACTACTAGAAGATAAAGACAAATGTGATTGTCTAGACTAGCAATACATCGAACAAGACCCAAGTTGGATTTATCTAAATCAATTTATGGATTTATTCTCCTGTGACATTCATGGTGTGGCTTACCTCAATCCTTAGTAAGTGACTGACCATGCGTGTATGACTCGTATACTTTGATACGTTAAAAGTTTAAGTTCAATTGGTAATATAATCAAAAGTTGGTATATTTGGTATATGACTTTTACATGGCATGGATTCATTTACAATAGTGGAATTTATAGCCTAATAAAAGGTAAATGGTATCCTCTAATAGGCATTACATGGTTGATGGAAAAGTAACATGGCCATAAGTCATTTCTTTAGGATGAATGGTTTACTTACTATGTGTTAGTAATTAACTTTTTAATGAACAAAGATGTAATTGTTACCATGAGATAAGATAGGATCATATTGGGTGAACAAATTTAACCTAAAGAGATAAAAGACATCCTATGAAAGTAACACACAAATCACAAGGTCATCAGGCGAGCATAAAATAAGTTGCTTTCATAATGCTATATAATAATGGAGAGCTCAATCGTGGTGTGTAACAACCCAATTTTAGTGGTATCAAAAATGGTCATTTCAAAACCTTGTAATCTGATGATCGAGTCAGTAAATATTATAAAATAATTTTTACGAGTCTATTATAGAGTAATATTAAGCCCTAGTCCAGTAATTTTAGCAATTGATTAATTAATTAAGGGAAAAGGACTAAATTATAAAAGATGAAAATGTCTATCACTATTGATTTTTAATTGTCATATGGGTAATCAGAGTTACATCAGGGTTCAAATTGGAAATTTGACCACTTTAAAAGTTGGTGGACGATTGGATGTGTTTATTAAGTAATTTTTTATTAAAAATTATATTCAAATAATAAACAAATAAGTAAAAAGTAAAAACAAGGTTTTATTTTTCATTTCTATCATCTTCCCCATTTTCCCCTAATCAAAGAAAACCTAAAAGCCATTCTTTTGATCTTCAAGCTATTCAGCTCTAATTTGGTAAGTGTTTCCTAGCATGTTTCTTGTAATTTTTTGTTTTTGGAATCCCAGAAGCATGATTTAGCTAACCCAGGGATTATTTTGTGAAACTGTTAAAGTTTATTAAAAATGCTATTGATGTTTTCTTGAAGGTTTTGTGAGTATTTGGTTAGTTTTGAAGCTTAGATATGTTAATGAATTAGTTTGTAAAGTAAAAGTTACTAGTTTTGAACTTAGGGACTAAAATGTAATAAATTCAAAATGTGCATGAAAATTTTTAAATTAGGAGTTTTAATGGACTATAGGAGGATGGAGTTGAGATTTATTTTGAAATCAAAACTCCAATTTGAAAGTTATAGTATTTTCAATTTTAGGGACTAAATTGAGATAAATGCAAAACTTGGAGAATTGTTGTATAGGTGGAATTGAGCTATTATATGACTTCTATATGTTGTTAAATGATTATTGGAATAGTTAATTGAGTCAAATTTTGATTTAGATCCAAAATTACAATAATTGGAGGACGGACGCGAAAAAAGGAAAAATTACCGACTAGTCCCTATTAGCTAAACCACTATGATTTTGTCAGGTAAGTTCATACATTATAATCAAATTCCTATTACTGATGTGTTATACTTATTTATGAAATAGTGTTGTGTTGGTGATTACAAATTGTGATATAATTTAAGGTTAAATTCCGATGAACATAGTAAAAGTCTCATATACGAGGTTACGGGTTAAAGCCTACAGATTTTAAGCTCCAGCATGAGTTGCAAACTCAAGAATAGATGTACTCTAAGCCTTGACCAAGCTATTTATCGTATAGGTTTAACCTTGACAAGTAACCAAGCACTATTATTCATTATTTGTGTAGGTTTAACCTAAACAGGTACCTAGGCACTATTATTCATTATTCGTGTAGGTTTAACCCAAATGAGAAACCAAGCACTATTATTCATTATTCATGTAGGTTTAACCCAAATGAGTAACCAGACATTATTTTTTTCACCTGTGTACGGAGTTCTTTTACTAAGTTTTATCGGGTAAAATTATAAAATGGAAATGTGATGATATGAGGTTGATGTTGACAAATAGAATGTTCACGATAAGTTTAGTTGGTACAAGTTGGATTGTGATGGAAATATGAACTATTGAGGTTATATGAATGGTTTGAGCTCAAAACCTTATGTATTTGATGATTTTGCATTGTGCCTTGATAGGGATAACTATTTCGTATAATAAATTGTGTTTGTGATTAGTAATTGAGGTAAATAATTATTTATATTGTATAAGCTTACTAGGTATTTTAAATACTTACTTGTGTTGCTACTTTTTTGTAGATCTTAGACGTCTAGAACGTGTCAATCGGATTAGTGAGAAGCACACACCTACCATCTCTCCTTTCGATAGACTTTTGGTGTTCCCACTTGGTTACTTGTGGCATGTACATAGGATGGTTAAAACTTGTCCTAATGAGTATATGTGTTTTGGGATAGATATGTTGCATATAAGTTTATGGATTATTTTGTTATATGATGTATGGCTTGATGTCAAGTTTGGTGTGTAACACTCTGATTTAGGGTTAGAAGATTTGAGCTTTGTGATAGGGTCAGTGGCTAGATGGTATGTTTGAGTTTCATTTCGCGTTTTGATGTCAAAATGGGTCTGCTAGTCTAGTGGTTGGTGGAGTGTTAGTGTACCTTTAGGTTCTGTGTTCAAACCCTCATAGGTGTGCTTGGGGAATTACTTTTAGTGAAGTTTTATTTTGTTTTTTAAAAGTTAGTTATTTATTTTTAATTGTTATTTTATTTTAATTTTATAAAACTAGAAACTTTTCACGTTTGTTTTTTCCCAAAACTCTCTAAACGTTTTTTTTCGTTCTTCTCTCCGTCTCTTCTCACGTTAGTTTTTCTTTTCTTTTCTTGAGTTTTCTTGCTTGGTCTTTTTTTCTTGTACCATATTCGTCTGCAATCGTTGTGGTTCATCGGTGGAGTTTAGGTGCTTATCTCTCAAATCAAGTGTGGGTTTGGAACTCTTCTTTTTCATTTTTGAAATTTTGTGTTAACTCTAGGGAATCTGACATAATGTGTGTGTTCAAAAACTCTATAATTTTGATGTTGAATTGTTGATTTGATTATGTGAAATTCGGAAAATTTTGTGTGTTTTGAAATTGTTCAAAATTAGCATTAAATCGTATGTTTTAGGTCTAATTTGGTATCTTGTTGAGTTACCAAGGGTTTGGAAACTGTTTCGACAACAAATGCATATTCTGCAACCTGTTTCAGTGTGGTTTCGTGACCACACGGTTGGTCACACAGGAGTGTGTCGTACACGAGCAGATCACACGGTCGTGTGTAGTTGAGAAATAGGGTTTTTGGGTAACTTTTGGTGCCACACGATCATGTGGCTGATTTTAAAAAATTAGTCAATTTTCACACGGCCGTGTCCCTTAGGCACAGGGGCGTGTGCGTTTGGAACTAGGATTTGGGTGATTTTGTGCCACACGGTCATGTGGCCAATTTGGGGATTTAGGGATCCCACATGGGTGGGTGTTTTGTACACACGGTCATGTCTAGTGGGCACACAGGTATGTGAGACCCTCACACGACTATGTCTGCCCTACACTCTATTTTAGCACAAATAGAGAGAGAGTTACAAGGTTGGATTAGACGGCCATATCCTTAGGTCACACGGACGTGTGCCTCCTTCCACACGGGTGTGTGCCCCCCCACATGGGTGTCTTGACTCCCCACACGACCTAGGCATTTTCACACAGTCATGTGGCCCTTTCTCGCTAATTTTTAATCTATGTCGATTTTAGGCGTGATTGTGTTTTTGTATGTTCTGACTTTTAGCTAAGTCTTAGTAATGGTGGTCAAAAATTTTGTTTCAACTTAGACTTGTGTATTTTTCATAATTATAACTTTATGTAAGTAACTCGTTTGAGTGTTATTTGATGTTAATATGAAATTGATTCTGAATCCGGATTAGTGAGTGTACGCATTTCTAATTCTATTTGATTGGGACGAGAATTCTGTGATTAATTGACTGGATGTGAGCTTCTGTGTCCGTATGACTATCACGAATTTGTGTATTTTGATTATGTATGCCTGTCTACACACATACATTTGCATAAAACAAAAGAGAAGGAAGACTAATTCTTATTCTGATATGATCTGGCAGTTTAACTGCAACATATTTGTACAGCGGGTTACCGCAATGCACTGTACTGCATATACGTCAGCTTTGCTACGTATTATTACCTGAATGGCCTAGTCCACATACGTGGTGTGTAAGGATGGATAGGCCTTTTGAGGTCTTATGTGGTGTGTTTGGTTGGATGAGCTTAATTAGCTCTTTTAGGGTGTGACTGGGGGACGGATAGGTGTTTGGTTGGATGGGTGGGTTCACATTGATGCATTTTTTCGCATCTTATTTGATTGTGGGATTAATTGTTTATAGGTCGTTGTGTTTCTTTACTGATACGTTTGATTTGTTTGTGATGATAAATGTTTTGGTATCGACCCGTCAATGGGTTTACTGATTGAGTGTTCTGGTTATATGATGTGGTGTGCTTGATTGTTACATACTATTGAGAGGTTGGTACTGTCATTACCTTCTGGTTCGGTATTTCTCTATAAGTACATTTCGTTCTTGAACTACTATATGGTTTTCTGTTCTATAACTCTGATGTTAGTCACATTTCAAACTCACACTAAGCTTGTGTAGCTCACCCCCTTAGTGTTCCCTTTTCAAATACACTTCTGTTTCTGTAGCTAGTCTATGTATGCAGAGGTCTCGGACAATCACAGTTAAAAACAAGTTAACAGTTATTCTTTTCAGTTCCCATTTTGATACACTATTTCAAAACTGTGGTACAAGTTCTGTTTTGGATTTTTTTCTTAAAAATCTTACTTTGTTCATATATTAAACTTAACTGTAATTTTTCTGATTGAAATTTAAATGATTAAATGTTTCCGATTCGTTAAGACAAAATTCTGTTTGTAGTGGAATTTGAGACAATTTGTTTTATAAATTTTTTCTACGATCACTTCGGTGATTAATGTAACCTTCGGGATTCGGTCTAAACTTCTAGGCTGGGTTTTGGGGTGTTACATATTGTTTTTAAGGTTAAAGAAATTGGAAAAGTTTGAATGGCATTATGCATATGAATTAGATTGTGCTATGAAATGGCTAAAGAATTTGGTTGTGTTAAGTAATGGTTAAGGCATGATTTTTATTTGATTTGAGTTTAATGTTTTGTTGGTGCCAATGAGGGCATATTGGTTGTATATTTAAATAGTTATTTTAATGGATGATTTGGCTTTGAAATGTGTGTGTTTTGAATTAGATTTGAATTATATGAATGGCTTTTTAGGCCACCTTGTAGGTTTGGAAGGTTTCTTGCACAAAAAGGGTCATATATGTTGCACATGGTTTATCACATGGTTGTATGTCACACACAGGTGGTTGACACAATCTTGTGCTTTATTTTTTAGGATGGTTTTTGTTTCACACTGCCATAGTTATTTACATGGCCTAGTGACCTTAGATTGCACGACATTAGTCTATTACACGGTTTGGGGACACAACTCTGTGATACAGTACCACATGGCCTCAGCTTGTCACACGACTTGGCCACACAGTCGTGTGACCCCTGTTTTGCTTTTTCACCTATTTTTTTTGTAAAAGATTCAAAATGGTCTCGATTTAGTGCCGAGTCAATTTAAGAGCTTTTTGTAAGCTCATTTAAGACTCGAATTTATTTGAAATGCATATTAATCATTAGATTCAACTTGTATTTATTATTATATTGAACATTATTAAATAAAACGTATGTGATTGTTTTATTTTACTGTTGTAGCATCTTATAGCTTGGGTTCGATGTCTGGATCGAGTATGGGGTGTTACATGGTACGTTTAGTGAATTGACTCTATGACTAAATAATATTGTAATTAAGAAATAAAGAGTTGGAACTTAATTACAAATTATTTGGAACCTAATTATATTTGTTCAATCATTTCCTTTACTAGCTCAATATAACCTTATACAAATTGTGTTTGAACCAATACATTAAATGAATGAAAACGTCAAATAGAGAAATACATAGCATGTATCCTTATTCGTAGTAAATATGTTTTCTCGCTAAGAACAAGAGACGATTTCGAGAATAAATTAATTTCTTTGAATTATTATTTAATCTATTGTAACAAAATAATTGATGTTTGAAGTGGAAATTAATTTAATTAGTCACCACTGTTTTACTAAATGAGACAATTATATTTATATATTATTCATAAATTCTAGTACGGTAAAGTTATCATAACTTTATCGAAATTAGAATTGAGTTGAGAAAATAATTTAATTGAGTGAATTAATTAAATTTACTTTAATTAATTCATATTTTCGAAACAGAAAACATGTTATTTCATTGAATAAATTATATGAGTTGATTTAGAGACCAAATAATACATATAATTGTACCCAATACACAAATGAGCCCAACAAATCCATTTAACTTATGATAGGCAACAACCCTAGAGTTTCTAAAGGGGTGTGCCGCCCACCCTATATTGATCTAGAGGGATTGTGTTTTTATTAAAATATTATTAATTTGTTATCTTTCTTTTAGTAGAACTCTTTTGATTTTTTTTCCTATAAATAAGGACTATGGACTAGGTCAAAATAAATCCATTAAGCATTGTTACTCTACCAGTTTATAGTGAGATTTATTTTACAAATAAATTATATTTTTCATGAGAGCCCAAGCTAGGTTTATAGCCTATAAAAATTTTAATTTTCCCTACTAAAAAAATTAGTAGTTTTCATTGTATGTGATTGATTCATGTGATTAAAGCCTACTCTCTAACAAAATCGAGGGTTTGAGAATAGCAGAGAATATAGTGTTGGTTGAAAGACAAGAAATGATTTAACCTCTTAGACAAAAAAAATGTATTAAGTTTCATAAGGTTTATTGCAATAAATGAGGTCATAGATTTATCCCTCCTCTGACTTGGCCTCTAACAGTAGGGTAGGCTAGCACTTTTATATTCCTCCTACATGCTAAAACTAGATGATTGTGTAATGACCTTTTTTTAGTGGAATCGAAATAGTGGTTTCGAGACCACAAGTCTGAAGAGTAAATTCTTATTTTATTATTATTTTATTGTCTATGGGATATTAGTAAGGTCGTATTAAAATTTCATTAAGAAATTTTAATGTTTGCATGATTAATTAAGTGAAAAGGCCTAAAGCATAAAAAGTGCAAAAGTAGAGTTCTTTTAGTTAAAGGGGTTAAATTTCTATAAAACTTTAAAGTGAATGGACTTAAATGGTAATTATACCATTCATAACGCTAGTGGAAAATTATTGACACAATTTAAGTGAATTTAAAGTTAATAAGCAAGGTTAATAAAGTAATTTAATAATTAAGTAATAGTTAAATAAAGTAAAACTAGTATCATCTTTTACAATTGTTTTCTTTCCACCGAATTTGAAGAGAAGAATAGCCGTTGTTAGGGCTTGATGTTCAGCTAGATTTGGTTGATGCATGTAAGTGATTCTCAAACTTCGTGACTAAATTAATTTATAATTAATATGTGAATAGCTAGAACTTAAATATAAATTATTTGAGCCCTAATTACATATGTCTAATCAGTTCCTTCGCTAGCTCGTTGAAATAAGAAATGAATTGTATGTATAACCAAATGAACAGAAATGGATGGAAATGATAAAGTTAGAAATATAGGTCACATTCGCAAATGAATGTACTTTCTCACTGAATATAAAAATGACTTGAGAATTAATTTAAGGTTTTCAAATTATTATTTAATTAAATAATTGAAGTTCGAAAATAAAATTAATTTAATAAGTCATTGTGAATCCATTGAATATGGAAATTAAATATATTTTCTCATAGATTCTTTTACGGTAAAGTTTTCATGACTTTAATGGAATTAGAATTGGATTGATAAAATTATTTAATTGGAAAACTAATTTATCTAATTAATTAATTAATTAAATGATATTTCTTTTAAGAAATAGAAAAACATGTATTGGGTTGGATTAAATTATAAAGTGTTGGGTTAAAAGTCGAGGAAGCGTATATAATTGGATCCAATACAGAAGAGGCCCAAACAACCCTAGTATATTTTACTAGGGTGTGTCATCCCCCTCTTCTAGTTTAACTAGAAGACTGGATTTTCTATTCAATAAATATTATTTGTGTTTTACTAATTCAACTAGTATTCTTCTATCTCTCCCTATAAATAGATGACACTAGTAGGGCTACTAAAATAACAAAAGTTACACATAACATTGAGATATTGTTATTCTAACAGAAAGTAAAGAGAGTTCATTTTCTAAGTCTAAATTTTATTTTCTGGGAATCACAATTCTATTAGTTTTTATTGAGGAAGAATTACTTTCTTATTGAAAATAATAAATCGTTCTTGGTTCTATGTTTGGTTCGTAATTATTCGAGCCCACACTTGAAGCAATTCGTGGTACGAGAATACCAGAGAAAGTCGTTCGACTGAAAGTCGAGAACGTCTAGGATCCGTCTCACACAAAACACAGGTATTTTTCAGGAAAAAAAGTTATTGCTATAAATATCACAAACCTACTCAGTTTTCAAATTTTAATTTTTTGCTGTGACAGAAAATTATTTTTTAAACTGAATGTTTCGAACATCCACTTGGTATGACATCCACACAAATTGAAAAAATAAAAAAAATTGAATTTAAATTCCATTATGATGTGATATTAATTAAAGTAATGAACTCGACCACATAGAACACAATTTAGTGATCGAATTATTGGATTCTTTATCAATTGCTTGTGTTGATACCAAATCATTCTTGTAGTATGTTGTATGGCCACGATATTCAGACCACCTATTAAATTACAAATGTCAATACATATATAAAACATTTATATAGTAATAGATTTTAGGGTATATGGTTCTCCTTGTACTTTCTAACTTAAGGAAATTGAGAGGTTTAGAGGGTATAGAAACATGGTATAAACTAGCAAAGAATGTACGCACGAGCATGACAATCTATTTCAAAGGGTGTTAGATTTTTGGAGAGGTGCTTGAATGACCTTTTCAACCAATTTAACTACACTGAAAGCCCTTTGAAATCATACTAAAAGTTTGTACCTCTTTTAAATGCTTCATAAAGGATCTACCATTGATTGTGCTTAGATATTTCAATTATGGGATACTCATCCACTAGAAACCCCGTCAGCAACACGATATCTTCCAATGTTATTGTCACTTTGCTGCATAGGAGATGAAACCTATGGCTCTCCAGTATTTATCTTTCAATCAAAGTGGATAAGAATGACGAAGTGTAAGCAACTCTCCAGATTTGGCTTGCATGATAAGAATCTGCGCCTGTTAATTGAGGAATGATTCTCTCGTCAAGTGAACCTAAATTCATATTTTCGCAAAGTCAAGCCACAAGAGAATGAAAATAAGAGCATACTCCAATATTGTTGCATTTTCGGTAACATGCCTTCTTTTGGATCTCAATAAGTGGGCAACCATTAGGATACAATTGAAAATTATTATTTGAAGTTCTATGTAAGGTTTAGGGTAGAATTTAGAAAACCATCTTTTTTTATTTTTTTTGTGAATAATTAATAAGTTTAATTGCCTATTTATAAGTTTTTAAAGTTAGGGTTGGATTAGATTCTTATATAAAACTCGATGCCCACTTCAATCTATAATTTTGTTAAAACTGAATCAGATTACATTATTTGTTATTTTTCAAAATTTGTTCACTACCTGTTGAGTTTATGATTAGATGTTATTTATAACCATTTCAAATTTAAATTAAAGTATTATCATTTAATTTTTTTAATATTTCACGAAGAACTTTGCACCTGCAGGTACGGTAATCATATCATAATAATCAACTTGATTTCTAGAGTGCACAGAAAATTTGGAGGCATTGACATGCACCATGAACTTAGCCCTCTTGAATATCGAAATACCTTTAAAAAATATATTATAAAACATAACCTTCATAAACCAAATTTAATCAATATTAATAATATCTACAATGTGTAAGTAAAAAAGTAAAAAAGAATAAAAAGAAAAACATTCAGTTTTTTAGTTGAGGCCCGATTGCTTTGGTGTATCTTGAGTTCATCATTGTATATTAGCTCGTTTATTTAAAGGTAATATTTTTTATTAAAAATATTTAAATAATATTTTCTATTTAATTTTCCATTTAAATTTAGTTGGTTTGTTTATTTAAATTTTTTTGGTTGGTTGGTTTATTACTTGTGAATATCTTTATTTATCATTCACGAATATTAACATGTTTATTTATAAATGAGCCGAGTTCAAACATAATGTTAAAAATTTAAACGAATACGAATTAAACATGAACTTAAAAAATGAACAACAAACAAAGTTTTGTTCATTTGAGCCCGGTTCATTTACACCTATATTTTTATTTTTAGAAATTTAATCATTCTACTTCTAATATTTCAAAATGCAAATCCAAGTGTTAACAATATTAAACTTATTATTTAATTTAGGTTTATTACAAAAAAAATTTTAGTTACATGTCTATCATGTCAGTATATTTTTACTTTTAAAATGTCACACTAATAAATTTAAAAAAAATTAACAATGTTAAGAATCGGATTTAAATTTTAAAATATGAAAAGTAAATATATTAAACTCCTGAAAATAACAGTACATGGATTGAATTACTGAAAATAAAATATTATATTTCAATTTTGTGAAAAAGTACAATACTTATGATATATTGTAACAATTTTTATTTTAATATAATTATTAGAATATATAGAAATATATAATTTAAAATTTTGACATTAAATGAATAATAAATTTGAAGAAATAAATAATTGGAAACGTGGAAAGGTGTAGTCCTCTCCATGGCAGCTACGTCAAACAGGCCGGTCCTGCTCTCCCAAGAATGTTATAATCAGGTGTAGTCAACGACACGAGATTGAAGGAGACCTTTCATCCGGTCATTGGTTGGAATCATTTTGTGTTCATAACCTCCAATAACATGTTCAAACGTAGCAATCTGAGGAACACTTTGAATCCCATTGGAACAAACCAAAAAGTTGAAACAAGCGACAAATCAGAAATGACACCTAAGGTTGTAGCAAAATGAGAGGTTAAGAGGACAACTTTATCATCAACACTTATGTACAACACTCGACACGTAGCATGTCATGTTCCTTAAAAAAAGAAAGAAAAAGAAAAGCCAAAAGCTACTCATATTATATAAAGGAAAATCCATGTGAAAAATGCAGATAGGAAAATAGAAATGGTATAAATTCATTTAGGCTCCTCTTAATTTTGAAATTAGTTTAATTGGCTTCTCTCAAAGAAAAAGAACTTTTCCAAAAGTTAGCGAATAAGGAATCAATAGCGGTAGCTATTTTGCCATGGCTCTTGTAAGATTGTGATTTGTTGAATATTAACTATCATAAAAATTCAATAAAAGAATCAGTAAACATTTTTGAAATATTTTTATGAAAATTCAAAATTAATAAAATTACTGAAATCCTTAGAAAAATAAAATATTATTTAAAAATTCAAATAATTTTAAAACGAGTCAAAAATATCTTAAATTTTCAAAAATATATATAAAACAATTTTTAAAAAAATTATTAAAATTACATAAAAATTATGTAATATTCAGAAAACATTGTAACTTTTTAAAAATTACATTATACAATTTAAATGATTTTAAAAAAAATTAAAATTTTGAAAAAAGTATGAAATTTTAAATAATTTAGATATTTTCTTTTTGTAAATGGCATAGCACAACCTTTAAATTTTAATAAAATTTGATAAAAAATTCTAAAAGAAATTTTATAAAAATATTTCAAAATTTTAGAAAAATCATTAAATAATTAAATTCTTTTACAGGTTTTCCAAAAATAAAAAAATTTATAATTTTTCTGACTTTTTTGGGAATTTTCGATATTTTCTTAATTATCTTTCATGATATTTATTAAATATTTAAAGTGATACTAACCATTTATGAGAATTTTGTCAAAAAAATCTTTCCTTTCACATAATTTTTCGAACTTATTTCAAAATTTGGGAAATTTTGATAGACGTTTGTAGATTTATAAGATTTAAGATTTTTTTTAGAGAATTTTTAAAATCATTTTTGTTATAAAATAAATAGATAGAGAGTAAAGAACAAAGAAAATGAGAAAGCAAAAGAGAGAACTTATTTTATTCATCAATCAGAATATTTACAAAACTTCTCCAAAGTTTCTATTTATATGTGTAAGAAATATAAATGAAGTAGAGATCTATTTTTAATGACTATAATAATTTAAAGTACATCAAAACTTATATTGATCTTGATGGACATCTAATTAATAAGATATTCATAACAGTTTTAAAATTATATGATTTTTATTTTTTGGAAGATTATTTTGCTTTGTTTTTAGAAAAGTTTGGATAATTTTGTCATTTTATTATTTTTAAAAGAAAATTGGTAACTTTAAAAGTACTTTTTCTTGGTTTTGGTAAATTTTGATGAATTTTTTATAATCTATACCACTTAATATAACGGCTAATTATTTATGTTGAAAATAAAAAAGATTTGAGAAAGTTTTTTTTAATTTATAAATTTACTTTTGGAAAGAGAAAAGAAAACGTGTTTCAATGGTAACCATTCCAATGGTTAAAAAGAGTCCAACAGCCATACTTTTTTCTATATAAACCCCTCCAAACTTCATTCTTTTCAACTCAATACTCAATCATAAATCCTAAATTCTCAATCCTCAATTTTCAATCCTCATCCTCATCCCCAATTTTTAATCCTCAATCCTCAATCATTAATTCTCAATTTTCAATTATTTTTTAAATCATTTTCTAAATTTTATTCTCTTTGATTTTATTTTATTCCTTATCATTTGTAAAATGACAAGTCAGCTTATTCATTTGGATGACAAGCATATCTCCGACGTTCAATTACAAATGGTAAAAAAATATTATTAAATTATTTAATTTTAAATAGTTAATTATTATGCTATTAACATTATCAAATTTTTATGTTTATATACTTAGGTTGAAGATCAGATTTTCGAGACGTACATAAACAATTTAAGAGAAGGTACATCGGATGTCATTTATAGACATTTACGAGATGTAGGATTTTTATACGTGGCTCACATGCTCGGAGCGACTAAATTGGATCCCCCACTTATCAGTTTGGTCGAAAGATGGAGACTAGAGACACACACATTCCATCTTCCTTACGGTGAGTGTACAATTACATTTGAGGACGTTAGTTTACAACTCGGTCTACCGATTAATGGGGAAGTCGTTACGAGGCCAATGCTTAGTGTCGATTGGAGTGCAACATGCGAGCAACTACTAGGGAAGGTGCTTAACAAGTTTAGGGGTAGTCAGATAAATATGAGATGATTGGAGGACAGCTTCAAAATTATCGAGACTTCCGTGAGTGACGTGGAAAAAGAAAAATTCACACGCACATTCATCTTGAGGGTGATCGGAAGTCTACTCATGCTAGATAAGTCTTGAAATCTGTTACATTTAAGGTGGCTACTACTACTACTAGTCGACTTGAAAGAAGTGGGATGACTTAGTTGGGGATCAACAGTGCTAGCGACATTGTACCAAGAAATTTGTCAAGCAACGAAACACGAAAAAGTTAAAATCGACAGTTGCATACTCCTTCTTCAATCGTGGGCATGGTATCGACTACCATTTTATGACCCTAAGTAGACCTCACTTATGAACTTCCACTTGTAATATGGTAAAATTCATTTTATAATATAATTATCGTTTTAATTTTTCATTGTTGTAATTTTGAAATAACACATTATTTGAATAAGTGGAACAAACCTGTAAGACATAGCGATATACCGACCGAGCTCGAGGATATCCAGCTAGCTTTAGATCAACAAACCGAATAGGAGGTTAGTTTATGAATTTTAAAGTTGCCGATTTTTTTTTATTCCAACATTTGAAATTAAATATTAGGCACGTGCTAAATTTTATAAATTCGTACTACAGTTTGTATGGATGCCATATGCGGATCTTAGGATTCAAAAATGCATCTAGGCTGAATATTTGGCCAATCATAACATCTGGCACGTTAAAGTATCACTGATCATTTTTACAACGGTCGAGATGCACTAATCTGACTGAGTGATGGGACAGTTTGGGTGTATGCAACGTATTCCATCGCTACCCTAGGAGCTCGATGATCTGCACAATATCGACTTATGGGGGAGATTCAAGGAAGATTGGCCAACATTCCACAAGAAGTATATTGAGATTTGGCAGTATAGATACAGTTACTTGCCAACTCGTGAACCATTTCTCACACAAGAGTTGGCGACATCTCCTGATTACATGGACTGGTTCACGCATAACGACAAGCCATATCTACTGCCAACTTCAAAAAGGAATAGACAAGTCGTTGTAGGAGGCCAAGACGAGGAACCATCAATCCTAGGTCGGGAATAGATGTCGCAGGGGGATCAACATCTGCTCTAGCTCCATACGAGGACCTGATTGCCATGCAACCTCCTGGTCAGTATGTTTCATATATTTTTGGTGTTAACCCAATTTTTCTTACACAAGCTCCACAGTACGCACAATAATTCCCTAAATCAACTCCTTCAGCACTAGTTTATTTTACATAAGCACCACAACACTCATAATCATTCCCTATATCAACACCTTCTCTAGGGGTATATTTCGCTTGACCACCACCTACTGTACCATATTACACACTGATACCGCCAGCAACACTGATGCATTTGGTATATCCAACAATTCTCACCTTTTATCCACAATCGGCCCATGCAACACCATACAGTTATTAGTCGGTAGTGTCGCAAACACTCCCAATACCGTTTTTCTACCGAGGTGGGTCATCCTTGCAACCATCGACTCATACAAGGGAGATGTACGATAGGTAGCTAAGACCAAAATGCAGTCAACCATGGAGGAATAAGATGAAGGTGGTGATAAACCTCGACGTACATATGAAGATGAAGACGAAGTCGATGAGGAGCTTCCAACCCAAATAGTGTGATGGAACACTAGGCATGCCCAATGCCCACCTAGTTGCGGCACACGTTTCGGACACCGATGATTATGTCATTTGTAATTTTTACCAACTTGTACACTTTGTTTTATATCCCAAATGTATATATTTTTTACATCACAAATGTACACTTATTTATAATATACGAAACAAATTTATTAAATTGGTTTGTTGTGTACCATATCGTATGGTGAATTTGAATCATTTTTTTTATTTCTGTGTACAAGTTTTCATTTAAGTTTTTATCCGTCAATTTTTTAATTATAATATTTTCAAAAAGCAAAGATTTGCTGACAAGATATGAGAAAAGATTAAAATTTTGGCTTGTGTATTGTAATATATTTTACTTCAATAATTTATATTAACATTGTATTTACATAAAACAATAATGAACAAACAAATAAGTGTTTACCAATGAATGAGTTAGTGTTTTAATTAGTTTTTCTCTTCGATGCTCTCGGAAGGTGTGGACATGTTGACTTCATATGTCCTGGGTTCCTACAACAACCACATAACCTCGGTGTGTCTCTCTACTCATTAATATCTATATTGTCTTGTATCTGAGTTGAGTTTGGTTGACCTTTTGGCTTGCACCGCAAGTTCTTATCCGATACCAACTTGAAAGGAGAGTACGAGGTAGG
This sequence comes from Gossypium hirsutum, assembly GCF_007990345.1. NCBI lineage: Eukaryota > Viridiplantae > Streptophyta > Magnoliopsida > Malvales > Malvaceae > Gossypium > Gossypium hirsutum. Next base: position 14,497,435 of record NC_053445.1, on the reverse strand, counting down.
CGACCACATGCTATCATTCGGGACAAATGGGAATTTAGATTTCCAAACATTATATGTGCATTTAAGTTTGTAAACTTCGTCAACATTTGTCATGCAAACTACACGTACCGAGGCACATGCTGCAATTGCATGTACGCATGGATAACTAAGTGCTTGGAATCTCACACAGTCGCAGGTAATTTGTCTCAGGTCTACACAGTACACTCTCCCAATAACTCCTTGGTCGGTTCTATAGGACTTTGTAACCTAGAATATTAGATTTGGTCATGAGTGACACACTAAAGACATTGAGTTCGCTCTTTCTACATTTTCCTCAATATCATTCAACACCGACTCACTCAAAATATGATCGCCCTGTTTCTATCTCATATATGTCTCAGCCCGCTTTGGGAACAAGGTTGTTAATCAAAAATACATTTCCTTGACCACCGAGGTTACTGATGAATGACGCGTCCCCTTCAGTGTGGAATTAATGCATTACTTTAGGTTCGTGGTCATGTGCCCATATCATAGTCATCTATCATACGACTGCGTCTACTACTCCTTGGGTATCCCATCAAGGTATACTTCACCCTGTAGAAGGCGTTTTCTCTCTAGGCGTTTCAACACCCACGCCAATTTGATTGTTTCTGACTCTGAGCCCCCTACAACCTGAGATTCCTGGGATAAATTAAAAGTTTTTCTCTTTTTACCCTGCCCTATCCCCTATATAAATGGTCGTTCTCATCCCTTACTCCAACATACCTTAGTCTCCTTTAACTTTTTTTTTCTTGCATTTTAAAATTTTTAAGTTTAAATATTTCTTTCTTTCTAGATTTGAGAGAGACATAGTCATAGTTTTAAGTTATAGTTGGGTTTACGATGATGTCATAGAGCTCAATAACCTACAAATTTCACCTGTCGTGTGAGTACGAAGCCATCACTGGAGAAACCAGGATCGTATTGCAACTCGAGGTCTAATTGGCAGTAATTATACCGTCTCAGGTTGAAGTGTAACTAAGGCTTCAAGTTTACAAAATTTATGTTGTCAAAGGATGAAGCATAACTAGGGCCCTAGTTGATGGTGGTTATAAGAGCACAACAACGAGTTTCTCCTCATCAGATGAGCATGCTTTATAAAACCCATACGGAAGTGCAAGGAAGAAAAACACATGGGCCTTCCAGTATAATCAAGTAATTCATGTTGTCTATCTCCACCAAAGGCAGTGATCTTGTTAGTAAAACCTGTTACACCCCAATCCTGTCACAGGTTATAATAACAGGGTCACCGCCTTTGTTGGACATGGATAAAACATAATACTTGATTATACTAAAACGCCATTGCATTTTTCTTCCTTGTACTTCTATTTGGATTTTATAAAGCATCCTCATCTAATAAGGAAAAACTCGTTGTCGTACCCATATAACCATTGTCAACTAGGGCCTCATTAGTGCTCTATCCCTTGACAACATAACCTTTGTAAACTTAAAGCCCTAGTTACACTTCAACCCGAGATCGTATAACCACTGTCAACTAGGACCTTGAGTTGCAACGCAATCTAGCTTCCTGGGTGATGGCTCCATACTCACATGGTAGATGAAATTTGTATGTCACCCAACTCCACGGCACCATCGTAAATTCAAACATACCTTAAAACTATAACAATGTCTATCTCAAGCACGGACAAAAATAAATCTACAAACTTCTAATTTCCAACCACAAGAAAAAAAAAGGAAAAAAAAATTTTAGCAAAGTGAACGTGTCTTACAAAATGTGTTTTCACATACGTTTTCACTGATGTGGCGGTGAAAATACGCATTATAGGACGCATGTTTCTTTCTCTCTCCAAGAACAATATATAGCGATAAATTTTAAAATTTTCAGCATATTTTCTCGAATCTTTTTTATTTTCAGCATATTTCTATAAATTACCCGCTTCATACATTACACGTATCCATTACCTTCTCTTTTTTGCCGTTACAAAAGCTAATAATAAAATTTTAGTAGTAATCTCTCTATATCACATTAAGTATTTAATTTTTATATTTTAGGTGGACATAAATTGATTCATAGTGACATTCGTAGAATTCAAATAATTATTATCTTCAATTATTTAATTAAAATATTGATATAAAATTTTCTTAAGATAACCTTTTCAACAAAAAGAAATATTTTTTTAGTTTGATAATTTAAAATGAGAATTTTTTTTAAAAAAATTTGCCTCAATATTTGAATTAAAATAATTAAGAACATTAATTATTTAAATTAATTAATGATACTATAAAAATAGAAAGATGGTCAAATTAAAGTATTAATACAAAATCTTAAACTAAACATATTAGAGGGACTGCAACTATACCACAATCACATTTTTTTATTTAAAAAAATAAATTTAAATATTTTCAAGAATTTAATTATGAAATATAATTGTAATTATAGAAAAATAAAAATAAACCTAAAACAAACTCTTCTTTCTCAACTATTTTCATACTCATTTTTGTTATATTTTCCAATATTTTTTTTATCTTCTGAATAAAATTATTCATCAAAATAATGTATAATTTAAATTTTCATAGTTAAAAAAAAGTGAACTTTGATTAATAAAAAAATTCGAGTTGAATTTTAATTTTACAGATTTATTGTTTGATTTAATAAAAGAGTTAACTTTTATAATGCGAACTATATGCTAGTGTCATGGGTTGCGCATGGGAGCCCGCAACCATGACACATTCGTGTGATCCATCAAGTGGGAAGGAGGTCATTTGGCCCGATCGGACTGACCCATTGCTTGAAGAGATTGAAGGCCCATCTACAAGCTCGTCACATATGGAAACATAATCTTCGAAGATATACAATCGTAGATTTGATATGTAATCTTAGGAGATATGATTTTGTAAATCTTAGAGATTTGATTTGTAGATACCATTCGAGCTTAGCCATTCATGTACTTGATCTGTACCGTTGGATTTGGGGAGGCTCTACTATAAATAGAGGTCTCTCCCCTCAATGTAAATCACTGGAGTTTTGAGGAATAATAAGAGTTCTTGAGAGTATTCACTCAAACATTATTCTCTCTTGTGTTCTTGATATTTCGTGGCTTGTTCTTATTTCGTTCTTCGTTCGCCTTTATTTGATCGTTGAGTTGCTTTCGTTTGTGTTGGTTTTCAAAGGGGAATTCTATTGAATCCTCAAATTGTGGGAGTTAGGCTGACTTAGGCGTTTTTAAAGCAAGAAACTGCCTAAGGCCGCACGGATTGTGAGGCAAAAATCCTAAGTCCGTGACAGTTGGTATCAGAGCCAGTCTTTCGAAAGCACTATTGAAGGATGTCGAGAGAAGTTGGTGAGAATGAGCCAATGGAGACCCGTGGGAGGGCCAGGAAGGCTAGTCGATCGAGGGACATGTTGTCGAGCTTGGAAAATCGAGTGGTCAATCTCGAGGAGTCTGTTGGTGACATGAGGGAGACACTCGAAGTGGTCCTAACCCGTATGGAGGAACTGAGGGAAGACAGCAAAGTATTCGTGCTTGACACTCTTAGATCCACTTCGGACAAGCTGACGGTAAGGGACGAAGCTCTTGAGGCCCTGGTGACTGCCATGAAAGAGGAGATTGCTGAGCTTAAGGGGGAGCTCACAATTTGTAAGGTCGCTCTGGGAAATGGGATGTTGACTTCAGGACCGAAGCAACGCCATGTAGATGTTCCAAAACCCGAGAAGTTCAAGGGGGCTAGGTTTGCGAGAGAAGTGGACAACTTCCTGTGGGAATTGGAGCAATATTTTCGAGCAATGGGCATTGAGGATGATGCCACTAAGGTAAACACTGCTTCGATTTACTTTACTGATGTTGCTCTCTTATGGTGGCGACGTAGGTCCACGGATGAGAGACGTGGAGGAACGGCCATTGGGACTTGGGAGGAGTTCCAAGGAGAGTTAAAGAAGCAGTTTTATCCGCAGCATGCTGAAAAGGAGGCTCGTGCTAAGTTGCGTTGACTTACGCAACAAGGCACTGTTCGAGATTATGTGCGGGAGTTTAGTGAGCTGATGCTTCAGATCTCAGACTTGAATGAGAAGGAAACATTTTATATGTTTGAGGATGGGCTAAGAATGTGGGCTAAGCAAGAGTTGCGCCGCCTAGGCATCACCGATTTGACTGTAGCTATGGCTGAGGCAGAGAACTTCTACGAAGCTGGTGGGAGAAAGTTTGACAATAATGATGCTTCCAAACCCAAGCCAAGACCCAAAGGCAATGGTGGGGGAGACAAAGAGCAAACAGAAAGGAGTGGCGAAGCCCCAAGGAATTATAATGGTAGACCAGGGGATAAGAAAGAGCCAATGAGATGCTTTCTTTGCCAAGGTCCACATCGGTTGAGTGTTTGTCCAAAGAGGGCCGCTTTCAATGCTATGGAAGCACGCGAAGAGGCCAATCCTGACACCAAAAGTCTTGGTACGATATTGGGCGGTGTTGAAGACAAGATGAGTAATGGGCTGATGTTTGTGGACATCATCGTGGCAGACAGAAAATTGAATGCCCTTGTTGATACTGGTGCATCTGATTTGTTCATGTCTAAAGAGATGGCGAAGGAACTCGGTCTCAAAGTGGAGGAAGATTCGGGTCGAATAAAAATGGTAAACTCAGAAAGTATTCCCATAACGGGTGTGGCTAAAGGGGTGGAACTCAAACTTGGCGAGTGGACAGGCAAGGCAACCATTAAGGTAATCCCACTTGATGATTATGATTTTGTGGTAGGATTGAGTTTGTTTGACCGACTTAATGCGTATATTCATCCTTCCGAGAACTACATGATGATCTCTGATTCCAACCATCGTTATATGGTGCGAATGAAAAGAAAGGGAAACATGGAAGGCAAAACATTGTCGGCAATCCAATTTGCCAAAGGAGTACGTAGAAACGAAGTCTCCTATTTAGCCACCTTAAGGAACAATGTGGAGGAGAAATTCGAGGAGGAAATCCCAAAAGAAGTGAAGCAGTTGTTGCAGTCTTTTCAAGATGTAATGCCCACAGAGTTGCCCAAGACATTGCCACCAAAGAGGGAGGTGGATCATAAGATTGAGTTGTTGCCTAATACTGAGCCACCAGCAAGGGCACCATATCGAATGTCTCCACCTGAGTTGGAGGAATTGAGGAAGCAGTTAAGGGAACTTCTAGATGCCGGGTTCATTAAACCTTCCAAAGCCCCATTTGGAGCACCGGTGTTATTCCAAAGGAAGCATGATGGGTCCTTAAGATTGTGCATTGACTATAGGGCCTTAAACAAGATCACTGTGAAGAACAGGTATCCCATCCCTCTCATTGCAGATCTGTTCGATCAACTTGGTAGCGCGAGATGGTTTACTAAGTTGGATTTGCGATCGGGGTACTACCAAGTGAGAGTAGCTGAAGGGGATGAGCCCAAAACAGCCTGTGTGACTCGGTATGGGTCTTTTGAATTCTTGGTGATGCCGTTCGGGTTGACAAATGCTCCGGCAACATTTTGCACCCTAATGAATAAGGTATTACAACCTTTCTTAGATCGCTTTGTGGTCGTTTATCTTGACGACATTGTGGTGTATAGTAAGACGCTTGAGGAGCATGTTGGACATCTGAGAGAGGTGTTCCAAGTCCTACGGGAAAATGAGCTGTATGTCAAAGAGGAAAAATGCTCATTTGCCCAACGAGAGGTGCCTTTTCTTGGCCATATTGTAAGAGGTGGCATGATCCGAATGGATGCAAGCAAAGTCCGAGCAATTTCCGATTGGGAGCCACCAACCAAGGTACGGAATTGCGGTCCTTTCTTGGTTTAGCAAACTACTATCGACGTTTCATTGAAGGCTACTCCAAGATCACTACACCCTTGACGGACTTATTGAAAAAGGGCAAAGTATGGGACTGGGACTCTCGGTGTGAGAAAGCTTTTGACCAAGTAAAGCAAGCAATGGTGAGTGAACCTGTACTTGCTTTACCAGATTTTACAAAGGCGTACGAGGTACGCACGGATGCCTCAGACTATGCAATTGGGGGAGTATTGATGCAAGAAGGACATCCAATTGCTTTCGAGAGTCGAAAGCTGAATGAGACAGAACGGAGATACACGGTCCAAGAAAAAGAGATGACTGCTGTGGTGCATTGTTTGCGCACATGGAGGCACTATTTGCTGGGTTCCAGGTTCGTGGTATTCACTGATAATGTTGCAAATAGTTATTTTCTAACCCAGAAAAAGTTGTCCCCCAAACAGGCTCGTTGGCAGGTTTTCTAGCAGAGTTTGATTTTAGCATGGAGTACAAGCCGGGAGTGCCAACATTGTAGCTGATGCGCTTAGCCGAAAGATGGAATTTGCAACGATAAGCCAACCCAATAGTCCCTTATTGGAGCACATTCAAGAAGGGTTGTCCCACGATTCCACGGCCAAAAATTTGATTGAGCTTGCTAAAGAGGGAAAAACGAGGCGATTTTGGCTCGAGGGAGAATTATTATACACTCAAGGACAACGTCTATATGTGCCCCAACATGGGAACTTACGAAAGGAAGTCATGAAGGAATGTCATGATTCAAGATGGGCTGGACATCCAGGCATGCACCGCACTTTAGCTCTCTTGGAGGATCGATTTTATTGGCCTCACATGAGTGACGATGTGGAGACTTATGTGAAAACTTGTTTGGTGTGCCAACAAGATAAATCGAGTTGAAGGCTCCTGCTGGGTTGCTACAGCCTTTACCTATTCCGGAGTGCCCATGGGAGAGTTTATCCATGGACTTTATTGTAGGTTTGCCTAAATCTGATGGATTTGCAAGCATTTTTGTTGTGGTGGACAGGTTTTCGAAGTATGCAACTTTTATCCCCACAACCAAGGAGTGTCCTGCTGAGGAGGCTGCTCGCTTGTTTCTTAGACATGTGGTGAAGTATTGGGGAGTGCCACAATCTATCATCAGCGATCGAGATGGGCGATTCACGGGACGGTTTTGGACGGAGTTGTTCAAGTTAATGGGTTCAAACTTGAACTTTTCACCAGTATGCATCCACAAACCGATGGGCAAACTGAACGAGTGAATGCGTTGTTGGAGATATATCTACGGCACTATGTGAGTGCCACACAAAGGGACTGGCCAAAGTGCTAGATGTGGCTCAGTTTTCTTACAATTTGCAAAGAAGTGGGGCGACAAACCAGAGTCCGTTCGAGATAGTACAGGACAACAGCCACTTACACCCAATGCTGTTGCGACTCGTTAGGGGCCGAATCCGCAGCCTATGAGCGAGAGTGGCAAGAGCAAACGATTGGTGGCTAGGC